>NC_056726.1:269075517-269218017 GCF_019279795.1 Protopterus annectens | reverse complement strand
AGTGTTATGAATGCTTCATTTCAATACATTTTTGATTTAGTGTGCAAATGATTTTAACAATCACTTTCTTTGCATTTTCATTTTATGTTTTTATATAAGCCTGGATATTATTAGCACATTTTAGGAGGATTAGTGTTTCTGTTTTGCTTCAAAATGAATTTCTCTTCAGTTCTTGCAACTATCAAAAAATGTTACTGACTCCCTCAGTAATCTACCACAGTTTGAATCTTTGGAAGACTCTATGGTTGGTACCTTTGCTGATGTATTAGGAATCTCCACTTTAGACAGTTTACATGGAAGTTCTGAATTAGCTTCTTTTTCTAGAAATGCATCTGCAGACACTTCATTGGAGATCCAAAAACCAAAAACTTAATTGGACATCTCTTTCAACACTTACAGAACCACTACTTGAATGGATGATTCTTAAATACAATATGCACACTCCTACTACCGAATATACTGTTTAGAACAAATGTTTCCAGTTTCTTCTCGGCATGAGAAATTAAAGACTGCAGCTACTTGCATTTCTTAACCTCTGCTTGTTTTTCTATTTAACTATGCTTAACTCTCACTCTATCTCCATCTTTTAAGTTGGATGTCTTGCTCCTTTGTCATGCTAAAAATGGTATTTTCAATCCCTCATGTATTGGACAAATGTTTTCATGCTGCAGAATGGAAGAGGAGATAGGCAATCCACTCTAGTCTTTGACCTATTAATAGCTGTGCAGGTGATGGATACATAGTGTGCAAGAGAGTATTTTTGTAGGTACTCATCTACACAGAAGTCAGCCTTAATGTTTCAAGTTTAATTCCTGAGAACGGCAACATTTGAATTATCCCAGTCAAACACTAGAACAGATAACTCAAACCTAAGAGTTTACATATGTTGAAATTCCCCATTGGTCTGAAAATTTTCAAATTCAAGACAGTGTAAGAAACTTCTTTGTGTGGAAGACTATCAGTCCATATACGTATACATATACACACACACACACACACACACACATATATATATATATATATATATATAGTTAATCACTATATATTAATCAGATCAGATAATGGTAGTAGAAGTAGTGAACTTAAACTCATCCAGAGTCAAAGGATAATAAAAAATATATAATTTGAAAAAATATACAGAATTACCAAGTATTCATAAGTAATCCAAACAGGGTAGACGGTCTGTTTCTAGTCAAAAATCCTGTGTACTTAATAAAGGCTTTTCGACTGGAAACAGACCGTCTACCCCGCTTGGATTACTTATGAATACTTAGCAATTCTTTATATTTTTTCAAATTATATATATTTTTTTATTAATTTTTGACTCTGGAAGAGTTTAAGTTTTCTACTTCTACTACCATTATCTGATCTGATTAATATATAGTGATTAACTGTATTATATATATATATATATATTTTTTTTTTATTTTAATTTTACATTTGTTGACTGGGCTAGTCTAGCTGGATATATGTCCATTTTCAGTAGAGGCCCGGGGAGATAAGCTCCAAAACAGACTCACTAAAGTACACATCTACAGAAGTACATATATCAGATGCAATTACATTCATCATTACGAAGACAATATAAGTGGTCATAGGTATATAGAGTATAAAAAAAATACTAAATATTGACAAGACTTAGATGTTCAAAAGTATTAATAGCAGAACTTGTATAATATAATTGTAGATAGGAAAGGAGGAATAAAAGGAAAGTAAAATGGAGTTAAAGGTGATTAAAAAATCAAGTAGCAAAAGCATGTCCCTTTTTAGTGAGTACACAAATAGGTAAGACTGTGTGGGAGAGGTAGAACGGTAGCTGTTAAGAAGAGATTGTTGCAGAGATGTGAAGGTGGGGTTGAATCAAGCGAGAGCATTGTTCAGTCAGGTTTAGTACAGGGCACATCCAATGTGCTTTAAGGAAGAGCTTAAGTTTATTTTTAAACAGAGTTATAGAGGGAAGAGTGGAAAGTTCAGAGTCAGAGGGAAGTAGGTTCCAGGTTTTCCCAACAGTGTTAGAGAAGAGAGAGTCTCCAGCTCTATTGTTTGATTTATTTATATTTACAAGAAATTTTTGAGAAGATCTTAGGGACTTCAGGTTATTGTAGGGGTGAATAAGGTTAGTTAGGATGGGTGTTTTGGCAGGTTGATAAAGTATTTTATGGGCAATGGTCAGTTGATTAAATTTCAGCTGTTGCTGTAATTCAAGCCACCCTAGGTACTTTAGATTAAGGCAGTGGTGTGTTTTAAATGGGTTACCTGTGGCAAATCTGGCTATATTATTGTAGGAGTTTTCTAGTTTCTTAATGTTATTTTTTGACAGATTAGTAAAGATGGGTGAGGCATAGAGAAGGGTGGAGATTAGATGGGTGTGGGCAATAGTTATTCTGGTTGCAGGAGTGAGGAAGGGTTTGATCCTATAAAGAGAGCCAATTTTTTTGTTAGTAGTTTTCAAAATGTTGTTGATATGAGTGTCAAAGTTAAGGCTGTTGTCTATGGTGATACCTAGCAGTTTGGTAGTAAGATCTTGGGATATGACAGTGCCATTATTGGATGTTACAGTGAAGTCAATTGGGGAAGATTTATTGGTAGGTGTGAAAAGGAGAAGTTTAGTTTTTTTTGGGTTTAGTATGAGGCAGCGTTTTGTAAACCATAGTTCTACTGAGTTAAATAAGTCTTGTGTAAGGGAGTGAAGTTTAGATACAGATGTGGCTGAGCATATAAGTGTAGAATCATCAGCGTATTGTATACATGTAGCTTGGGGAACTACTTGGTGAAGGTCATTGAATATAGAAAACAGAAGAGGGCCCAGTATAGACCCTTGAGGGACACCAATATTGACAGGGAGTTGGGTAGAAAGAATGGTGTTCCAGAGCACAGCTTGATGTCTGTTTTTTTAAGTAGGACTGGAACCATTTTATAGCTAGTGTGTCAAGTGACAGAGATTTAAGAATGTTTATGAGTATATTGTGATTTACCAAAAGTGCAGAGGAAAGCATGTTAAGGTTACGGTTTTTGTTGATGGTGTCCATGAAGGAAAGTAAGGCAGTAGTAGTGCTATGGGAAGGTCTGAAGCCATATATATATATATATATATATATATATATATATATATATATATATATATATACACACACACACGTGTATATATATATATATATATATATATATATATATATATATATATACACACACACACACACACACACATATATATATATATATATATATATATACACACACACATATATATATATATATATATATATATACACACACACACACACACACACACACACACACACACACACACCTATTTCACCACCTCAGTCAATGCATCTTGAACACTATTCCCCTGCCTCTTCTAACTCTTCCCTTCCTCTATCTCCAACCACTCTTAATTCTTACAGTCTCAAAACAACCTACCTGTCTAGTCGGTCTTCTATACTCTACCTCCCCTACATCTCCTACTAGCCATTCTTACTTTCCCTTTCTTGTTTCCAAACCCCTATACAACTAGGTCCTACCCACTTTAAATAAGCATCTGCCTAACTATTAATTCATTTTGCTCTAAGCAGCTTAAATAATATTGTAACTAGTCACATTTTCTTCTGCTAATTGTTTAAAACCTTGTTTGTAGCAGCTCACATACTTGTCTGACAATTGTTAATACTCTGTATAATTGAATTGCCTGAGGAGCTTTTTTTCTCTCCAGGTCTCTGCTTGTAAAGCTGATTGTTACTACTATTTTACTAAAATGTAATAAATTGTTTTCTAGTCCTGAGGAGCTTTTCTCCCCGGGTCTCTGCTGAAAATGAGCCAAACACTCAGCCAGACTAACCTGGTTAAAAAAATTAAAATAAATAAAATACATAAATAAATAAATATATATATATATATATGGACTGAAAATCTTCCACACAAAGACGTTTTTTATACTGTCTTGTTTTTGGACCCACTATACTTGTTTAGCGGGTTGTTTGAGACTTTGGGGATATCATGGATATTACTTGTTTTTTGGTTAAAATTTCATACATGTATGTTGAAGACTCTTATTTGTAACAAAATTAACTGCAGAAGAATTGATAAAACTAAACATTTTTGTCCTTTAACTTCACAGCTTCTGGAAACTTCAATCAAAACATAGTAAATTCTCTGAAATGAAAATAAATCTTTTCAGACTTTAATTCATATCTTTCCCACTACTGAGTAAGAATGCCATCTCTTTTGAATTATTGTTATGAGACAAAGTGCATGAAGAACAATCTCTTTTTTCTCAGTTTACAATGATATGCTTGGCAAGAGCCATCACCACATGATCTTTATTTACAATTCACCATTCAAAGATGTGACTCCCATTTGTCACAATGTCTTTTCTTATATGATTAGGTACTACTAATTTACTTGCCTCGCGAATCAGATCTTGTATACAGCATATCATCCAGCCATCATCCCCATTTCCCATTTTTCACATGGGATCATTGCGTCACATCAGCAGTGGCCAATAGCCACAGCCAATGTTCACACAACTGGGTGGCTAGCCCTGCCATGGCTCTTATTCATGACTAGACAAATTCACACATGCTCATACCTACAGCCAATTTGGAGTGTTCGATCCACCTAAAGCAAATGCAAACACAGGCAGGGCATGTAGACTCTGCACAGAAGGCCTCAAGTGAGTACCGAACCACATAATCTCTTGATGTGAGGTAACAGTGCTGTCCACTGCACTACTATGCTGTCTGAAAAGTGAAAGAGATGAGATTATAATTCAAAAGACTTTTATTATGCTAAAGTGAAGAACAATTGGTTAATTGGAATAATAGTTTATGCTGAGAATATGCACGGTATAATTTATGTGCAAGATAATATATTAAAAAACACAAGTAAGAAACAAGTTATGAATCTGGAAGAGAACCTCAATTAATTGCTGAAGTGTAAAGCTGAGACTAGAAAGTAAGGCAGTTTATAATATAAAGTTTTCTTTTGAAGCATTCAAGAAAGTGAGCAACCTGAAACAGCAACTGTGCAAATGTTGCTTACTTATTCTGGGCATAATATAAAATCAAAGGGTCAAAAAAGGGGTTATGTCTGAATCTCTATTTTTATTTATTTACTGTTTTAGTACAAGTTTATATTCTAAATAATTGATAGTTTGAATATATTTTTAGTCCCCACTGTATGCCAACCATTATCCGTAAGAGAGATCAATTCGTCCATTTGTTCCTTTCATGATGAGAGATGTTCCCAGCCCATTCATTCTCTACAAGATGAAAGCCAATCTCAGAAGCCATAATTTGGGCATCAAGACATTTGTTTTTATCATGTTTATAGTCAAAATTGTTGAAAGAGGCTTTTTTTTTCCATGCATGACAACATTCTCGATCTTTAACAGAGACTTCACAACTCATTTTTACTCGTTTTCAGCTTGTATATCTCACAAGAGCTGGAAGCATGTAGAACGGATTGTGTGACATCTCTTATTCATGATGAAGTAATTTCACTCACTCTGCATAAGTCAATCAGTAACGGTTACATTTGTCCCCATCAGGAATCTACTCACCTATTTATTTCTATCATACATGGCCTTACCTCACACTAGGGAACAAAGCAGCTCATCAAATACATAGCCTTTAGCTTTATTTTTGTTAATCGTTAATACAAGTATCAACAGACTCTGTTGGACTTTGACTCATGAACAAACAGAAAACGCCAGTTTCTTGGTACACAGTAAATCTGAAACTTTTATCTCATCACTGCATTCTCTATTTCTCTCTCACCGTCACTCTCTCCCTCTCAAAAATCAAAAGTATTATAAATGCTCAAGGCTTTTTCCGGTGTAACATACAAATGTAGGGTACAAATTCCCCCGGATTCATGAAGCGCGGCGCAAGGCCGGTGTAAGGCCTGCACCGGCCGTGCGGCATATAAATGGTGTAGTAGCACCATATGCATATTAATGAAGGTGCGCCGCTACCACATCCACGTGCATAGGACTCGTACGCGAGTGCATGGGGCGTTACTAAGCTGCGCCCGGAGTTGTGTCAATGTCGGCTGGCGATGAGCAACCTAAACTGCTGAATATTATAGCCTGCCTGCAATAGTAATCACACCTATCAGTGTCCGTGGATAATGAAACGTATGCAAAGCATGCAAGACAGTTCCCGGCCACACAAAATGGAGAACAAAACAGAAATGCATGCAACATATGAGTTTCTGTCCATGGAACAAATGACATTTAAAACGTGTGTCCGTAATGTACTGCACTGTCAGAAGTTATACCCAGTGGAAGTGAAGCGCATCATGTCAGCGTGCCGCCAATACACACATCTAGCCCCATGGGTATGGTCACCAGCAGTCCCACAGTGGTAGTGATAGTACACAGCAGGGCAGTTGTGGCTATATAACAACCGTAAAGAAACCTGACATTCCATATTGTATACCAAACACACACAAACATATGTATATTAAAATGTGCTATACACATGAACAGGAATGTAACCGTCACATACACATAGGATGCTATATGCGGAACCGGGATATCCAAAAGTAGAACCCATGCATGCAAATGCAATACACAACAACCCCTGTATAGCACATAACCCGCACCCATGTCCGAATGTCCACCAAATCCAGCTACCAGCCTTGCGCATCCGTACACCTACACATAGCGGGTATTCCCCGTATGTAGTAGGAAGTATCGTCCTAGGCAGTGTCCAGATTGCAAATATGTATCCCACATTTGTAAACATCCCATCACAGGTACGTAAATCCAAATGCCCGCGTTAATGTTACGGCAAAATGTGTGTACATCCCGCGTGGGATAAGTAACCTGTTGAAACCTCAGAGTTGTTTACATGCCACGGTGTCCATTACTGTACACATCTGGACAAAACATGTATGTGTAGTCACGGTACTGTTCAGTATCTACACAGACATGCAATTCATACTACGCAGGATGGAACAGCTGTCCACCATGCAGGTCACCCCACTAGGGTTGCCACCTGTTCAGATGGCCAAGGTGGGACATCCCTTGTAGAAATGTGAGAATTTGCAGGATAAAACATACCCCCACCCTGTGCAAAGTACAGAATTACACTTGTATGCCAAGATAAAAGCTAATGCCATAGCATTTGAATAGCTTATGCTATCCCAAATAATAGTTATGTGTACCAGATACAAAATACCTGTATCATGCAACTAGTACAGAAATTAAGAAATATATTATTGTCTTAAAATCACAGGACATTTGCCATGTCTTAGGTATCGTCGCAGGACACAACTGTCCAAAGTGGGACCTCCCCTCGCAAAGAGGAACAAGTGGTAACCCTACTCCCCACTGAATTATCGACAGTATATATTCAACTCAATCACATACTGACACCACCTCTCAACCTATTACAGCAACAAAACCTGGACAAAGCCTAAAAGGATGGGTGGACAAATAGGGACAGATGTAATTACTGCTCTCACAAGCTTTGAAAGTTCAAGGAATAATAGTATGTACATAAGCAGGAAATGTTGTGAAGGATGTGGGGTAGTCCCCAGTATTACAGAGGTCTGTACATATATACTGTAACAAGCCGTCACATATGTTGACTGTACTACTGCATAACCGTAGTTAATTCATAGTTAGGTCATGTGCAAAATAATAACCCTCGTAAGAATGAATACAGGAAATAGACAAACGTGAATGGGAACACCACTCACCGTGGATTATGTATCGTAACCGCCCCCACCCATATTATGTATTGCCAACATCATAAGCTGCTGATAGGTGCCCAAACACCTGTGTCTGTAAACACAGATTAAATGTTTAAAATGGACAAACCCTGTCCATGTGCTTTGTCTGACATTTGAACACGGTCAGGGCAGTTCCGTTCACCAGGCGGACAAGCCTAAACCCAAATCACCACATGAACACCCTGACAATTAAAGACCTGTATGTGTCAGGACTATAAGCCTTTGGGTTCTGAATATCCCTGCAGTGATGAAATATGCAGCATGGGTCCAGAGCAGTAGGGAATAGGGAATGTGTAACATGTAGTACCGCATTTTTCCCAGCAGGAGAATGGATGCCTGTGACGTAAGTGAAGCGGTGAGGCATATGTTAATATGTTAATGTAGCTATGTACTATGGGTATGCATATAAATGAGTCAGAACACCAAACGTATAGTGGTTACAGCATCCAGCCAACGTGAATGCAGTCCCGGTTGAACAACGACTACAGCACATATAATGTGAAAGTGTAATGAATGCGTCTGTGCTGTACAGACAGTTAAATATGTAAAGGTGAACGTGTGTTTCGCAAACGTCCGTTAACCGTATTACAGATAATTACTGGTACTGTCACAAGTAATAAAGCCCACGTAAGCACAAAGACTTAGTAAACATATGTAACCCACAATAAGGATATGCATGCGCGCCTGCGCGTAACCCACAATAAGGAAATGCAAGTGCGCCTGTGCGTGTGTGATCCGCTCACAGCATAGTAAATGAATGCTGTTTCCCCCATGTTAGTTATACATGGCTCAAACCTGTTAACCTCGTAAAGTATGAAACCGGACAAAGCCATGCAAACTACCGGTACAAATAGGGACAAACACCAGATATGTGCCAGAACAAACATAGAAAGTGGATAGAATAACGGGTGTGTCAGTAGCATGGATTCTCTGAAGGGTATGGCAGTCGTAACCTGAACTGCTTGCCAGAAATCCCCACTGTAATTCTCAAATGAAATGCCACAACATTGCCAGATAGACACAGGTTTATTTAAAACACAGCGAAGATAAAGGGGCAAGCAGCTGTACACTCTGCGACAATCTGTATAGTGGAAAGGTATGGTATGGATATAGATATATGTGTATACACATAATCCACAGACGTAAACCAAAGCAAGTTATGAAATGAGGATTGTACATGTATATATATGTATACACAACAGATATATGTCCCGTAGATATGACATATGTACATAAATAGGCAACGTTATATCTAATATGGGTAGACAAACAGACATGCAGGAAAGGTGAATAAACCGCAGCATTCCAAACCATTGGCCAGAAAGTGACAGTCCAGCAAGTTCTACACTTTAAACATGCAGATAGGTGTCCATTGCAGGACTCCAAAAATTGAATCTTACGTAGTGTCAACCGACATTGATGCAAAAGAAGTGACCGCAGCAAATACGAAATAGCTGTACATGCAACAGTATCAGGTGCAAGGGTGACGACACATGTGTCGATAGAATGTATGATGTACGAACTGATATCCGGAGAGTGGGAGTGCATATAAGTGTCTCCACACTTCAGTACCGCACACATTAAACATGTGTAATGGGTACTGTAGAGGGTTGTCAGGTATGGGAATCATGGGTATGCAGAAATGGGCCTAGGTGTTGTTTGGCAGGGATTTCGTAGGCCCGCCCCGTGGGAGTGATGTGGGTATAGCACATGCCTATATTCTCAATAATGGGGCAAACCATCCACTGGATATTGTGGAAACCATTTTGGCAATATGTAGGGCCCTATATCAGTGTCATGTAGGCGATTATCATGGATGGACATGCGTACGACCAAGATGGTACCCATAACTGGCAAACTGTCAGAATAACACAGCTGCACTAAGGCATAGTACATAAAATACAAATAGGGACTATATTAGATATACCCCAGACAAAGTCAGAACGTCATGAGAATACTGGCATACCCATGAATACGGATGTTATGAGTGTTACTAATCATGTAATGGAAATGTCAGTCACTATTATCTACCGCACAGTCCGTAATGCCTTGCCAGCAACTTACCAGAAAGGCACATCACTATGACAAATGTAACAAGGTCAAACGTCATGGCGTTTACCCACAATGTGTACAGGTTAGGGCTATGAAGGTAACCTGTCCAAAATACATGTACAGAACTAGTGATACTAGGTGGACAGGTGAGAAGAAAGACAGCAGGACAAATGAGAAAACATGTACTAGACACACGCATGTACTCCGACAAATGTGAATGACAACGTATGCCCTGTGAATGTCAATGTGGAAGGTTAATAGACACAAAAGTAATGTGTCCCTCAGGGTGTGATGCAGTGTAACCGTAACAATGTCCAGTCCCCCAGACACGTACGTGAGCTCTGCCACTGACAGAAAGCGCAAATACCAGCGCACACATACGGTACATGATAGACCAATTAGTGTGGATAAGCAGCTGTTGGCCTGTGTGAGGAATACAACTGTCTGGGTGGGTGTGTCCTGCAATATAAATGTAATGGCATGTGGCCTGTAATGCCGCCATACAGTGTGTGTATTGGTGTCAGAAAGTTGATATTTTGTTACAAACACATACTCCGCAACTGTACAGATTTACGCAGAATGTGCAGAGTTCTGCCTCATATGTTTGGTGTGTTCCACGTAACAACAGTAACATTCTGGCACTTTCATGATAACTGAAGACATGAAATAATGACAAACATGTGAGTAAGACACCAAATCCGACAGAAAAGCCATACTAATGCAAAACCTATTATTGTGTCAACTATCTACGTTTGTAAGAGCAACATGTCAATACTGCCCCTATGTGTCTCACTATCAGATAAGGCCTTGTCCAGCAACTTGCTCTAGGAGGTGGAGTGGTATGAACAGAAACAGATCCATGTGTGAGGAAACAGCAATATCGACTGCAAGATAACGCAGAAGGTATGAAATGCGCTGCAGTAGGACATGCAGTACTGTCCGGAGGTATGTGCTGACATGTCAAATGACACAGCAGTCTACATGAAGAACCTATGGGGCTGTCACCTTTACAAATGATGATAGTGGGACATACCCAGAGCCATGCACACAGCACAAATAGACATACACACATCAAAACTAGGCCATGATACATGAAGCCTCCGGCGTGTATGAGTACAGTGAAAGTACAGCAAGGATAGATGTCTGCCAAGATGTACAGCAAATGCCTGTAAGGGCGTGTAACACCACCCGTAACACGGACGTTGCATGGACAATGTTGGGAGTTGCAACATACCCCATTGGTATGTGAAAGCTATGCAAATATGCGATACATGAAACAGTCAGCTGTCCATGCAAGAGCAGAGTTATGGGCAGAAAATAGATTATATATGTATATATATCTATATAAATATATATATATATATATATATATCTATATATATATCTATATATATATCTATATATATATATATATATATATATATATATATATATATATATATACATATATATATACATATATATATATATATATATATATATATATATATATATATAGAGAGAGAGAGATGCAGACTTACACACACACACACATGGCAGGGCTGGTAATCGAACCTACACATGACTCCCCTATCACACTACAGCATGACGCATTTACAGAACACGCTAACGAGATTACTAAACACAGCAGACACACAGGCATTCTACTAGGTGCGTGTCAACATCCGCAAAGACAAAGACGTCAGCAGGATACATCTGTGTTGTGAAGCATCTAAAAGCATAACCTGAGTCCCCAGGTGGACGGGAGCATGCACACACACACACACACACACACACACACACACACACACACACACACACACACACACATCTGGCAGGCCTGGGAATCGAACATACACCTAACTACCCTATCACACTACAGCATGACGCATTTACAGAACGCGCTACCGAGACTACTGAACACAGCACTCCCAGAGGCATACTTCTAGGTGGGTGACATCATCCGCAAAGGCAAAGACGCTGATAGGGAATGTATGTGTTGTGAGGCATCTAAAAGCATTAGTGTGTCCCCAGACAGCTGGTAACACACACACACACACACACACACACACACACACACACTTGGAAGGGCCGGGAGTTGAACACACACCTACCTACTGTAACACACTACAGCATTACGCATTTACAGAACGCGCTACCGAGATTACTGAACACTGCACTCCCAGAGGCATACTTCTAGGTGGGTGACATCATCCGCAAAGGCAAAGACGCCGATAGGGAATGTATGTGTTGTGAGGCATCTAAAAGCTTTGTGTCCCCAGGCAGCTGGAAACACACACACACACACACACACACACACACACACACACACACACACACTTGGAAGGGCCGGGAGTTTAACACACACCTACCTACTCTAACACACTACAGCATTACGCATTTACAGAACGCGCTACCGAGATTACTGAACACAGCACTCCCAGAGGCATACTTCTAGGTGGGCGACATCATCCGCAAAGGCAAAGACGCTGATAGGGAATGTATGTGTTGTGAGGCATCTAAAAGCATTACTGTGTCCCCAGGCAGCTGGAAACACACACACACACACACACACACACACACACACACACACACACACACACACACACTTGGAAGGGCCGGGAATTGAACACGCACCTACCTACTCTAACACACTACAGCATTACGCATTTACTGAACGCGCTACCGAGATTACTGAACACAGCACTCCCAGAGGCATACTTCTAGGTGGGTGACATCATCCGCAAAGATGCTGATAGGGAATGTTTAGAGAGTGAGCGGTCTGAAAGCATATTACCGTCCCAAGGTAGACGTACACAAACACGCCAGTGCTGTCAACGGGCCAACTAAATATCTACGGAGCACAACAACACTGAATAGATATGGGATACGCCACAGACAGTACACCCTTTGAGACAGCAACAAGTGTGTTCAATGTAGGCATCCATCGTGACATTGAAATTGGACATCTGGTGCCTGGATGACCACCATGGCTATACAGGATGTCAATGGCCATGCCCACACGCTTAGTATCACATGTCTGTTTGGAATGTACTGTGTGTCCATCTACACAATGGTGTACTGGGCATGCTCACACACTTAGCTGTTGCAAAGGGCCAACTTGCATGCACACGGAGTCTAATCACGGAAGGGTGCAGTGCAGAATGTACTGTGTGTCCATCCACACAACGGCGTACTGGGCATGCTCACACACGTAGCAGTTGCAAAGGGCCATCTTGCATGCACACTGAGTCTAATCAGGGAGGGGTGCAGTGTGGAATGTACTGTGCGTCCATCTACACAACGGCGTACTGGGCATGCTCACACACTTAGCTGTTGCAAAGGGCCATCTTGCATGCACACGGAGTCTAATCATGGAGGGGCGCAGTGTGGAATGTACTGTGTGTCCATCTACACAACGGCATACTGGGCATGCTCACACACTTAGCTGTTGCAAAGGGCAATCTTGCATGCAGATGGAGTGTACACACAGAAGGGCACAGTAAGGTATAACTGCCCTCACGCACAGGGCAGTCACACATGCAGTGACCTGTACACACACAGCTGCCATCACAGCTGTCACAGGTGCAGGTCACACACGTACACTGCAGTGTACACTGTAGCTGTCAAGTCAGCACCATGTCGTTGGTGCAGCACTGCACAGCCTTACGGTCCAACAACACCATGTGACACATGACCACTGGGCTGTACAGCGGTGTACACCAGCTGTGCAGAGTACACACGTACCAACAGGGATCCAACAGGTGTTATGCATTGCAATGATACCAGTATACATGAACAGGTCGGCTCAAGACATACCATGGCCCTTACACAGCTGTGACACCTGACTGTTGCTGTACACCAATGAACACACATCTGGGTATGTCATACATGTGATTGTGTGGATGTGTACATGGACTGCACACACAACACATACATGGCCTTTGATGTACCTCATGCATAACACTGGCCTAATCAATGCTACACATGCAAATTGAATGTGGGCCCATGTCTGTTGAATGCTCACACTACAGGGGGTAGCAGTGTTGACCGGGACACACACCCTTGTACTGGTCGCCTGTGTCACCCGTGATAACATACCGCAGTCCGTGTGTTATGTATGTCAACACACATGTCCAACAATAGCAATGCATACAAACATGGCAACAGGAGACACATGTGACGTCTGTACTGTGCATGCAGCAAACATGCATGTGCAGTGGCCGATGTCCGTAACATAGTTGCACCTACCTACGACATGCAGACGCAATGCAGACCCATCATTGACATCTGTATACGGTGACATACAAACAGCACGTATGGAGGGATGTGTGTACATAATGTGATGAACCACCTGTCTAGATGTATGTGTGCAGGGGGTGGCTCACAGTTGTGTCACACACCATCCTATCATGCCATGTGCTAACTGTATGCTATGTCGCTGTTACGTGATGGTGCTGACATAATGCATACACAGCGGTCAGGTGTTAACAACTATATGTCATATGGCACCTGTAACACCTACAACCTCTCGTGTGTATATAGCAGCACATTTGCCAGATACAGCATTGGTACACATAATGCAATCAATACCACTGCATGTCCATCAAACGTGTCATCATATGGCTGGTGTATCATTCCCAGCACTGCCATGTGTGTCTGAATGTGTGACCAGGGATGCCACATATCATGGGGAATATGTCCCAGTTGCTACACATCCCTGTACACCATTGTAGAGGACTGTACATACGTCAGTGTGGGAAGCATGACGTTCACCGGTGAGGTGCATCACACACATCGGCTGTCTGTATACACATGTGTGGTCACCACAGTGTGTGTGTGTCTGTATGTATGTCTGGTGCTTGGTGTGGGTGTGTATGCTAATATACGGTGGGACATTATCACTGGCCCCACGTGTTGACCAACCCGTAATGGTGATGCATTGCACAACCCTGTTGATGCCATAGTTCTCCCAGCCATACTGGCGACCTGTGCATGTCCCTTCTCTGTGACACGTCGTGTGGGTGCATAGTACTGTGAGGGTGATGACC
This sequence comes from Protopterus annectens, assembly GCF_019279795.1. NCBI lineage: Eukaryota > Metazoa > Chordata > Ceratodontiformes > Protopteridae > Protopterus > Protopterus annectens. The sequence continues at coordinate 269,203,195 of NC_056726.1, read as the reverse complement.
ACAAAGGCAAGCGTCCCCAGCTGCACACTATGGGGTGTGCATTATAGTGGTGTACACCCCGCGACTGCGGCCATGTTCATGTACTGTTACAGGGTCCTACTGCTGCACAGTGTGACCTCCAGCTACCAAGTGACACCTCACATCATTGGCCAGGCCGCTGTGTACAACCCCTGCACCATGTCACCATACCTGTAATGTGTCCTATGTATGTCACGTCTCTGTCCAGTGTAGCCTGTGGCACTGACCACATGCGTCAGGTACAGTATATGTGTGGACATCTGTGTCATGTTTGTGTGTCCAACAGTCAGGATGAAGGTACATGTAGCATGCTGATATTGCCAGACGTGCCTGTGTGTACTCCACAGTTACACGTGGGGGACTGCAAACACTGCTACCTGTAGGCACATGCAAGTACACCATAGGAGGGAACCAGGGTATCACAACCAACATGGTGCTACAGATGTAACCGAGACACATACCGTGAACACATCACAATGCATGCTGCACCTGCACTACATGGTGTGACTGGTGCATGTCGACAGTACACAACCTATGCCACATACACAACTCAGTATTCACACACAACCACTGCAACATACACATCCCTCACTATTCATACACAGGTATTACATACACCTCTCACTATGCTGTTCACCCTGTGCATCAGAATATTTGTGCATAACCCTGCACCGATGGTGTGGATGACAGGGATGCGGCACAGGCTTCATCATATGCACAGGGTGATATGTTTGCCAGGGGCATAGGCTGCACACAACCACTGCAACATACACATCCCTCACTATGCATACACAGGTATTACATACACCTCTCACTATGCTGTTCACCCTGTGCATCAGAATATTTGTGCATAAACCTGCACCGATGGTGTGGATGACAGGGAAGTGGCACAGGCATCATCATATGCACAGGGTGATATGTTTGCCAGGGGCATAGGCTGCACCAATGGATAACATCATGTGTGTGTAAGGGCCAGTGAGTTGACTGGACATGTCTGTGCAGAATGCATGTGGATGTTGTGGAGCCCTACAGTTGTGTTTGCTGTGTGCGTGTATGTGTGTACACAGTTCTGCCATTTGTGATGCCTACACAGGGTATAATTGACAGCCCCAGATTGTACAGTGCAGGTTGTACAGCTCACTGTGTCCGTCCACAGCCACGTGACCTGTGCCTGCCTGGGGTTGCACGGGCACTACTAGGTGGAGGTACAGAGTGGCTACTGTCCGACGACACATGTTTGCTGGAAACGTGTCCCCGCTGAGACCGTTCAGGGCCACGTCCATGTGGCCTGCTGTGTCCTGGTGTTGACAGCGCAGCAGCAGCTGCACTGCTACTGCTACCGGCACTATGGGAGCGGGCATGTGAGGTGGCACGCTCATGTCGACCTACACTAGGTGGTGTTGCTGGCCTACATCGACGTGGCCTACCCCTCACTTCTACCAGGTGTTCCAGCACAGACAGCTCCCGCTCGCGGATTGCCATGCCTCGGTCAAGGATTCTGACCATTTCACCTAGTCGCCTATCCAGAACATTAGCAATCTGCTGTTGAGCATTTGCCAATGCCTGGATGTTGTCATTTAGGGTATGGATAGTGGCTCTTTGCAGCCTCTGCCCTTCTCTGTTCTGCCATTCAGCATGTGCCTGTGCCGCCATTACAGTATGGAACATGCGTCTGGTGATACCAGCTGCTGCGCTCTGTCCTGCAGGTGCATGTCTGCCAGAGGTCCTCCTACGAGCAGCACTGGCCACATACCTGTGTGGCACATCTGCAGTCATTACACTGACACTATGGTGTGTAGATACACCTTCTGTAGCCACCACACGTTCCTGTTCCACGCCAACAGACGCTGACTGTCCTTCCTCTATGGCCACCGGTGATGCGGTATGTGTTGGCAGCAGAACTGTGTGCGGGGAAGAGGGGGACATAGCTGGGATGGTAACCATTGGCACAGATTCAGCCCCTGACAACTCTGCCTGTACCTCATGCATATGTTCATCACCGCTAGTATCTTTGGGGACACTAACATCAGATGGACCGCAGGAGGGTAACGCACCTACATCACCTGTGAATGCAAAGAAATACTGTAAAGTACAAGAGACACAGACACACACACAGACACACACACAGACACACCATGCATGTGATTTGTCAGATGGCATGCAGCATGCCTGCGATAGAGCAGAGGGCATGCAGCTCAGACATTAATAGTGTTAGTAAACATACCTCCCTGGGGTGCACACTACAGCAAGCAGGTGTCATATCAGTAGCCATGCAGTTCACACAATCATGGTAGTATGCATGCATCCCCATGATACACCATGTGGCCCAGAACAGGATAACAGTACACATGGCTGACGTAACCTTGACATGTAATTTGCTGACATGTGCATTAACATGCATACATGTTTGACACAATGGTGTCCTGACACATGTACAGCATCATAATGGGCTTCACATTGCAGTGTTATGTGTATGCCCTACAGATAGAATGCATGTTTAGCAAATGTGCATGAGCACGGGAGGGTAGTGTGAGCCGTCTACATTGCTATAGAGTGTGAAGTACAGACACTGTGCCATTACATGGCAACATGAGGCATGTATGTTGCTGTAGAATGCATAATATGTACACATTGCATAGCCATAACTGCAACACAGTCGTGATATTTGACATATCGTATATGGTAGACTTCAGTGACACCTCCAGTAGCTGTGCACAGGCTTTTAGTTTGTCCACTGTACCACATCAACTGTATAATCGGTCAACTAAGGCTATAATTGGACCATGTGTGGACAATGTGCAACAGGGTGTATACACATCCAATGTACTGTGTGGCTACATGTCTCTGGCCATCCCCCATGGCCGTGGGTGCACATGTGGTGGCCAATTGTGTGTGATGGGCATCTTCTCCACATGTCTGTGCAGTCCCATATGACATACACCCATACATGTCAGATATGTCACATTCCACAGGTCTATGCAGACAACGAGTTGTATGTTTGGTATGTGGGATATAGGTCATGTGATAATGTGACAATATTGCAGACAGAACACTACATGTCTGGGACATGTCAGGTGGCACATCACAATGTGTGCACCCGATGCAGGGGCATATGACACAATGGTGACACTTGTGGGCTGCCCATATCACAGCTCACTGTGTGGTACTGTGTGCGTACTACACATGTTGTTCCAATGCATACTACATATGCCTCCATTGTAGAACACCTCCACCATTGAATGCACAGCTGACCACACATGTCGCAATGACAAGTACTGTGGTTTCATGTCTGTGTATCATAATGTGTGAATATATTGCACATGGGTGGCGTGTGTGAATGCATGGTGGTGCGACCTGCATATCGTGACTGGAACAAACATCAGGTGTGCAAGTGTTAACTGGCCACATGGCAAATAGATCTACACTGTAACATGCCTGATACTGATGACAGTCTCACCTGCAACGGACCCATGTCTGTGCGGCACGCCAGAGGTACCTGTATAGGGGTGAAACACCAGTATGAACATTATCCATGACTGTATGACAGCCACAGGTTGCACTGTGCATGTGCACACATTCACCTGTGTAATAGCATATAGTATGCACATGTGTGCATACACAACGTAGCATACTGTAGTATGCAGCATGTGTGTCCACATACCTGGCATATGTTGTTACTTTACATTATGTACAGTGACACATGCAACTACATGGGATATAATAGCCATATGTGCATTACTGACTTACCAGGCAACTCCAGGCTCATTGGTTGGGAGACACCCACCTCCACAATGGCAGCTAGTGTTTCTGGATGCTGTTCCCTGGGTGTCCCCAGACTGGCCAGTAGCTCCTCGGTGTGTGTGAGTGGGGGCTGGGTTGGTGGCCCACCACCTGTTCCACCTTGTTCCCTGGCGATTGCAGTGGCACGCTGTTTTGAATGTCGTATCAGGTCCATGCAGTGTCTGCGCACCTGCTGGTAGGTGCGGTTATGGCCACCCACATCGTTCACCCTCCTGCGTAGATCCTGCCACAGGTCATCCCGCTGCTGGGCATGCTGTGGCACATGGCTGAACAACAAGTCATAGTTGTCATGGAGCTGTGGGATGAGGACATCATCCTCCTGGCGGGTGTATGCTGGGAGGCGTGTACGGGGCATTATCTGTAAAAACATAATGATGGTGACAGGTCACAGTTTCAGAGATGTACAGAGATACTGCTGCACATACATTTCTATGACATCTACTGCATCTGCACAGTTATCTTTGCAAAGCACCATGCCACTGACATGACTGACATGTTTGTGTGACACATGTCACACCCATTATGCATTGGATATCATCACCATATATGTATGTCACCTCATTACAGTGTTCATACTCCATGTACATGCTGTCTTGCTGTGGGCATGTCTATTTGCCTGCACTTGTGTTCTTACCTATCTGCACATGCCTCGATGTGTCCACGGTACTACTGTTGACCTGGATGCTGTGTATATGTCACATATCAACACAGACACAGCTGGAATGGACTTGAGCAGTGACAATGCACACATACGCATGGACACCTGTACATGCATGTGTTTTGCCATATACATCTACACAGTACTGTACAACTGTTCAACATCCTGACACGGATCGCCTGTATTACACATGTGATAGATATGGGACAATGGATAGTCAGACGACATTCGCAGGGATGGTCATCAACCATAGCATGTGCGGGCACGGTTTCCACGCTGTTACAGACGGCCATTGTGCCACGAAAGCTGCATCAGTGCCACATTACTGATCCAGTCAGTTGATAGTACATCTACCATGCGGCCATCACACCATGTATGACTGGGATGACATCTGCAGCTTTGATGGACAGGGTTGCATGGTATAGTGGGAGTATGTCACATATGGCACAGGGATCTGTCCAGCCTGTGGCGATCCTAGTATTAGGACAGTGGCTGTCCATGACATATGTCATATAGATCAGGATATGGACATGTAGCATGTCCATCATCATGGTGTAGCAAATGTCCTTCTGCAAGGTAGACTGCATTCTGCATAGTGGAGGTGTGGATTGTGAAGGCTGTTATCGCACATCCATGCATAGCCATTACCCCTTACAGGTGGTATGTGATCCAATATTGGTCACCACAGTGCTGTATATGCCTGGCCACTGATCTCCATGCTCATGGATGGCACCCTGACATGACATGGGTACCTCAGATGACTACCTAAGGGGCCTGGAGATGTCACCATGTCGGGGGTGCACTGCACAGCACCATCCCTTACACAGTGTCCATAATGTTGACCACAGCCTAGGTAGCAGTTTATGGGTACAGGGATGTTCACCTAGCGGTGACACTCCTGGTATCATCCATCAGACTGTGCACATATGTCACACACCTCACACACACAGCCCATTCTGTATGTTGTTCACAACACTGACACAGCTAAACTGATAGGTCATGGCCATTCACAGCCTTACATACACAGATGCCTAACATTTGTGTGTGTGGTACGGGCTACAATGAGGGTGGGGTACAACACATTAACCCTGTTCTACTGTATCTGGCACAGATGTGCTGTGCACATGTCACTCTTGCACCTTTTGTAGTTGTGGGTCTGTCAACAGGCCACTGGTGGAACACACCTGTGACATGCAAAGGTATTTGTAATCAAACATCCATGCTATCTTGTACATTTGTACTGCTAACATCTACAGTGCTAATGGTTCATGGACATGCACACCATACTCAGCAGGGTTATAGTGCGGTGCCACCCTAAATGACTGTCATCACCACTTGTGGGTTGATATTATCCAACACCCTATCTGTATTGTATGGTCATGCTAGGCACTTGTTCAGAACATGTGAGCATGTCATGAGCTAATGATTACTATAGCGCCCATTCCACACCATTTCCCACAGGTACACTGGCTGTCCTACACTTCCCAGCTTGCTTAAGGTATGACAGCTGTTGTACACACAACGCACATATCCTGTGGGACATGGTTGTAAATGCAGGCATGTCCAACTGTCACGTACCAGTGCTACTGCCTGTCTATATGAGGGATATGTCGTACATGTGGCAATAGAGCAATTGTCTCGTGTACACATTCAATGCTCACTTCCCAACATAAGGCACTACAGCCTGTGGGGGATGCACGTCTGCAGCTGTGCTGGGCCCATAGCTCTCTGGTGTACCTCATTACGGGGATCGTACCTCATTTGGGGTTCTAAAAGGTGCATGTTCCTCAAGGTTCCACATTGGAAGGGTCTGTCGCACATTCATTGTTGTACATAGTTTACCTGCTAGCCATGGCTAGATAGATGAGAATCATAGTAATTCATTGGAATATCTGTTTTATACGTAACACCAGCCTATTTTAGCCATCATATGCCCTTCCTAGTTGACGCTTAGTAAGCCAGTTGTAAGTGTTCCACGTTTCGCCCATTTGTCACACTGTATGAGGGCTAATGTTCCTCATTTTGGGGACAGGAGGCTGACAGCTATGGCTGGGGGTAATGCTGTTGCCAACCCTGACTGCACCTGACAGTCATTTGGGGATGTGCAACATTCGCAACACACCCCACCCATCACATAGTTTCACATAATCTACACCACTGGCCACACCTACGAGGACAACCTGTGCAGTACGTCTCCATACTCACTGTAGGCACTAGAGGTTGCCCCCATCATGGAAGACAACATCACCAGCTTATAGCCCACAGACTCATGTGTGCCCACCACATACAGCCAATAGTGTGTTATAACATTCACAACACACCGGTCATAGCTGGCTCTGTAGGGTGTCACACTGCAGTTCCACACAGCAGGCTACACAAGGCATTAGTCGCTTACATCTTGCTGTCGGGCAACTGCTTCTGCAACATAACCTCTGCACCCATGCCACACCTCATCAGGTACGATATGTCTGTCATTCGCCATGTTAGTGTGACTACCCTGTGATGCAACTTCACAGACTATGTGTGCAGGGACATGCAATAGCTCACCAGTCTTATAGCCCTGAGGGTGTGGGCCTAGCCCTGGGGAGCATTTTGCATTCGTCCAGACACAATACCACTGTACAATGACCGACTGTGTCACTTCAACAGTTGCCTATGCTCCTATTGTCATTCCACAGGCATGTGGTATCTGTCCGCTATGACTGTCCTGGTCAAACACAATGCTGTGGTACAGATGACTTGCACCTGTCGGCCCTGGGAGTACAGCTCACATGCTAGGCTCTTGCTGCTGCTATACTGCCTGTCCTGCACAGTTTTCTATAACTGTCACTGGCAGGGCGGTAACTGGCATGCGTGACATGGGGTCATGTGACAATTTGCTTGCATCTTCCCCTGTGACGCACGCAGGCAAGGCACACCTTATAGTGCACCACTCCAACATCTCTGCAGTGACTGGGACCTGCCTGTAGGCTCTGCAGAGCACACCTGCAATGACAGGTTATAGACGGACCATACCTTCCAGGCACATACCTGGACAGGCACACCCACAGCTGAGGGGGTTCCCATATCCCACTATGTTTTGCACACATCCTGGCAAGTTGGTTAGCACAATGCATCAGAGGTGCTCCACGTGAAACTGTGTCCAGGACCGCTATACACATTGTAACAAGCAACAGAGCCAACATCATACCCCACGGGTAACATACCTTCTATGGTGGTATAGTGGACAGTGGGCCTCAGCTACTACTGATGTGTGACTGACACTACCCCACACTTCACTGGGATAGCCACTCATGTACCGACACATCCATGAGTCATACCCTCCACTCTGCTGGATCAACACATACACACCACCTCCAAGACCTACATTACCCTTGGCATGAACACTACCACCATGTGACTGGTGTTACACACCTGAGGTTATCCCCTCATTGTTGGATTCCGAACATATGCTAATCTACCTTGTTAGCCAAATCCCGGAAACACACCCATCACAGCATACACGGTACATGTGTACTACTACACCTACTACAGACGTCTGCTGACAGCGGTTGTTAACATCATGACACCCCTGCAGATGGACAATGCACATACAAATGCTGACACATACCCCAGTGCACTTAATTAGCATGTTCACAACTGCATGGATCATGCTATTCCACACAGAGCCATGATGGTACACACCAGATAACAGACACCACTCTGGTGGTCATGTTCCATGGACATATGATGTACAACAACAGGTGTAGGCTGTTGCACAGTGGTGTACATTCCCATGTGTGGGGTGGCTCACTGGTTAGCCGTGGTGGGGCCACAGGGTCCCTCATCACATACTCCAAGACTAGCTACGTAAACATGACTGCCACACATTCCGGGGTGTACCACCAGGCATTATGGTGGTATGTCAGTATTCGATGGCAACAGCCACATCTGCTGTCACATACAACAGTCACTCAGGAACATTGCAGACCCAAGTATTGTTGGCAACATGCTGGAGGATGGATTCAATGCTGACAGTACACCCTCTCACTCACTACAGGGCCGCAATCCATACATGAACATTGTGGTGCCCCTGTGGTCACACCTACACAGTACTGACCTACACTCTATGTGTCCTGGGACACTGGCCCCATGTCACCTTCCAACGTCCCAGGCTGTGATGTCCACCAACCTCTGAATTACTTGTCTCCCCACTAGGCCACCATATTCAGTAATAGCCTTGTTTCATACATTGTACACCCTGAATGGCACACAGCAGCATTTATCACACTACACACAGGTGGCACCGCATTGCACGAGTGGGACTATAGTCCTACACACCTGACTGGACTGTTCTGCGTGGCTATGGGGCACAGTCAAGGACGTCATTCTCACAGACATTGTTGGTCTCCCATCCTCTGCTGCCACCCGGGTTGGGCTTAAGGCCAGAGCATGGCCCCTACACATGGTGGACACCTTTCATACAGTTACCAGGGCAGTTGCTGATGGTACAGGAGTCCACACATCCTACATTGTCCTCTCATTGCCTTTCAGCACCATTCCCCATTCTGGTATTGACAACATACACATCCACCTGCACATCGTACTCTGTGTCTCAGGATGTTATGCTATGTGGCTCATGGACAGGACACACAGTGAGTCCAGCATACCATAGTACCTACTACATGTCAGGTACTTTGGCATACCACAGTCCTCAGTCATAGGGCCCCTCATGTTAAGTATATGCTTCCCTGCGGAACAGGCTGGCACAGGGGACTTTCCCTGCCTAGCTTTAGAACCCCTACATACCGGGTGCCATGATTGCTCCACCAGCTGATACTGACTCCAACCATATGAGTGTCGCTGTGACAGATACATAATATAACTATCATGGCATCAAGCTGCATGACACAAGGTGCATGCACATCACCTTTGCATTACACCATTCACCCACTGACTATCACATGGATGGTAGTCCCCTACATACATATCACGTTGTACATGTTTGCAGTACACACGTCACACCCACTCCTGTGGTTACCGTATTGCCACTGTGGCATGGATATCCTCCTACGTGGCCACACCTATCTGTACTGGGTGTGTAACTGGTACATAGGCACCCATTGTACCTCTGAACTCAAAACATCTACACACATTCAAGAGTACACCACCCCATTTAGGGTGTACCTTACACAACAGCTACAGCTTTACATGCCACAACATTAACACACCATTACATTTACTGAGCTCTGACAGTTTAAATATGCGGCTGCACTAAGGACACCACATCTGTACACATTTGCATACTATATACTCAGGGGTGACCTCTGCTGATCAGACAGGGCCCATGTCCACACCATTATTGATGGATATACTCCTCATACACAACATAAGCAGAGGCCACTGTGAGCAACATGCTCATGGATATGTCCCCACATGCCACAATGAGTGGGATGTGCTTCTGGGTTACATTCCCAAACAGGACACTCACCATGCTGTGGAACATAAGTCCTCTGTACATCACGCAGGGACACTCAGTAGCACTGTTCATGTGATACCTCCCTTGGTAGTTGGGAGACGCATGTAGGGCTGAGATCACTGCAGTGGCTGTACTGTGCAGTGGTGCAGGTGACACCTGGCTCTGCTCTTCACAGGACACTACCCTGGAGAGGTGCCACTAGTGTGAACACTGTAGTTGTGCTTACACAATAACTTGACAGACTGCATAGTACTCCACTATGCACCTGTGCAGCTATTACATGTCCTTTGTGCATGGTTACTTGGTAGCCCTTCCATTTAGTTTAGCTATCATGCTATTACTATGTCCCATACCTACAGGCCATATGTATCCTGTTATTGTACATACCAATAGACGATACCTGTGGTATGCATGATATGCCTGTTATGCTGTGTAGAATATCTGTCATATCTACCTATAATACTATACATTGCACATATTTTACATAGTATCCCATGATGCAAAGCATACTTGCTCAGTGGGATCACCTTACATATGTCATTAACGTTATTTACCCATACACATGCGTGCTGTGACAGTATATCAACATATACTATCCCCTATGGCACGTCCTTGTTGGACATACCCTACCACTGACGGTGGGTTGTATGGCATTGTTCTGTTTAATGGCCTCATGTAGCATCCCTTCTGGTGTCTGTGCTGTGTACCTTGTGTCCCACTGCTGGACGCACAGATTCTACAAGCGTTAGTATGCTCAGCAAGACATCACTACATCAATACCTTTCCCCACTTTATGCATTGCGGACACGTTTAATTAATGCAAACCAGGCTATACATACAGTAAAACTAATTAATACAGATCATGCTATACATAACTTACATATCGGGCGTTCTACATACCTTGTTGTCATTACGGCGTTTCGTTTCTATCTCTCTCACAGTGTTTCAACTGTTTTTCGGTATGAGCATATGGTTTGAATGTCTGGCAAGTCATCCTTATATACGTCGATACCTGAAAAATGTGGATTCTTCCCACCAATTGGTGTTCCTGAGTGACTAATTACTTGCATATCAGCTGTGCAGCTACTCCATTCGCACATTACGCGGCGACAGTGGGGTATAATTGGATTCTCCACTTGGGCGATGCCTATTTGCCCTACCTTCGGGGAGACGGTCTGTATTGTGTTTTGTTATGAGTAACTGCAACTGCTATGCATGGAGACAAGTATAGTTTGGATTCATGTCCCCCGTGGATTGTGTGTGACAGGTAGAGTATTTGGTTCAACATGTGGGTGTACCTGTCATCCCGTCTGTTAATGGAGTATTGCAATCAATACCTGTAACATGGCTGTTTCTTCCATTATACAACGCCTGCAATTTTGCATGTCTCCTTTAATTGTCTCTCTCACACGGTATGTTGAGGGTTCTGCAGATGAAATTGACTGACTGGATGTTTGTGCTGCTATTACAGTTTGTATTGCTTTAGTTTCTGGTGTGGGGGATGTCGGTGGTTGTACGTAGCATATACGGTTTGTGGGCCTTGCATTTCTACATAATCCGTATATATGTGTGTGGGCTCCGTCCCTGATTAGAGAGCTAACAGTTAGTAGACTTATGTTACGGGATTGTACGTTGGGCCATTGTTAATTGGTTTCTATATCTTCTGCAGGTGAGCTTGCTACTTGTATACCTCCGTAATTGCAGTGATATATCAGGGGATATGTGTAGGTGACCGCTATCCCTTGTATTTCTGTCCCAGATATTTGCAGTCATTGTGGTTGTGTTGTTAAAAGAGCCTGTTTGCCATGGGTTGCCACCTTATCATATGGTCATTGTTGGACACTTGTGGGACACAAAGCAGTGTTTACAGGCCAACACGTAGCCACGGTCAATACACAGGTAGCACATACTTTTATCCTCACTACATACCTATTGTTGTGACTTTGGATACTTATCATATTGCATGTAACATTTAAGTTTCTTACATACAGGCATAACTATTAAATACAACTGTTACATTATATATGGGACATATTTATGTCCTACCATCTCGGACATTTGCCCTTTGTATACTGTTTTATGTCAGGACACACCTGCCCAGGGTGGGGATGTCCCTCCTACTGTGGTACAGGTAGTAACCGTATGCCTACGGCTAGCTATACCCACACCTACCATACTGGTCTGCTTCTGACTTGGCACCAACATACATATGTTGCGGACACACACACACATTACAGTCACACAAACGCACACGGCACCCTCAACGCACACTTACACAGACTACGGCACTCACAGACACGGTTGAACACAGTACCTACGTGGACCGCGACACCATCAGCGGTGACTAACCGTTCCTTCATATCATCATACTATTACTCGCGGATGTACTGTTCCGGTACTGTGTTCTATCGGTCTTTCAGCCTCATGGTTATGCATGTCGGTATGTTACACATTCCATGGTTGGCGGTATCCTATTTATTTGTTCCTCCAAGATGTTATGAATGTCGTTGAACTATCTATCATATTTGCAGATATCGCTGAATCCATCTCTGTCACCATATATCCCTCTATTGCCCTTTCTATCTGTATTATATATATGCATATGTGTACATATATATATATATCTATATATATATATATATATATATATATATATATATATATATATACCTATATATATATATATATATATATATATATATATATATACATATATATATATATATATATATATATATATATATATATATATCGATATCTTTATATATATATCTATATATATATATATCTATATATATATATCTATATATATATATATATATCTATATCTGGCGGGGAACGTGACAGGCACACAGCACCACCATATGCTGTAAGACTCATGTACTGTTCAGGTGTTGGCATTCTGTGTTGCACTGGCTGTTGTGTTTACAATGTTTGAGGGCTGCCTATGTAGGAGTCACACATTGGGCCACCTGTACATTACAATTTACAGGTGGTCATGTTTGTGTGCCATCCATTGTACTGTGTGTGCAGGTGGAGAGGTGTCAGTCCATAGGGGCCTACACAGTCAGTGTATGTGCTATACGTTCCCTCTTTGCCAAGGCGTAGGCATATTGGGCATGCCTCCATCTGCCTACTGGGGCTGGCACAGTGTGTTCATGGTCTGAATCCCTCTGTGCCTGTACTGGCCTTGGCAATTGCGGTGGGCTATGAGGGCCTTCACCATTTTGTCCCTGCTGCAGCTGCTTCCGCAGGATCATATTATGTAGCATGGCACATACTATGACGATGTGGGCACACGTGCCTGGAGAGTACTGCAAGGCTCCACCAGATGTATCCAAGCACTGGAACCGTGATTTCAGCATCCCGAACACACGCTCTATGATGATTCTGGTTTGTGCGTGTGCCTCATTATGGCGTTCTTGCATGGGTGTGTGTGCATTTCTGATGGGAGTCATCATCCACGGCTCCAGTGCATAGCCAGCATCCCCCACGAGATGGCCATGTGGGATGTCCCCCCTGACAAATACCTGATACAGCTGTGAGGCATGCCAGATATGGGAGTCATGGTAGCTTCCAGGGCTGCCAGCGCACACATCCATGATAATGCCCTGGGCATTGCACACGACCTGGCAGTTGATGGAGTGGAATCCCTTGCGGTTTATGTAGCGCATACCCTGCTCACTGGGTGGTGACTTGATTTGTTTGTGCGTGCAGTCTATCGCACCCAGTACCTCCGGGTATTGTGCCACACAGTGGAAGGGACGCATATTGCTGGCCAACTCCTCCTGAGTTCTGGGGAAGTATATCTGCTCATTGGCATGTGGTAACATGGCATCCAGGAACTGGTGTAGTACCCTGGATGCTGATGCCTGTGAGATACCCATTATATCTCCAATTGGCCTTTGAAAGGTACCTGTGGCCAGTATTCGCAGGCTTACACATACCTTCGTGTCCACTGGGATGGGTTCCCCTCTGTTTCTGGTTCTCAGGCGTGGCCGGCACAGCTCCACTATTTTCTGTAAGATGCCCCTGTCCACCCTGTAATGCTCTACTATCTCCAGGTCATGTAGCCCCTGGTAGGTTTCCCTTGGTCTGAACACTCTCCTTCTCCTCAGAAACCTGCGGTGGTTGTCGGCATCATCCTCCACAACACCGTCAGTCTCTAACACATGCTGATGAATCACAGCTATGGCAGCTCCCAACATGTACATTTTAAAAGTTCCCCGTGTGTTTACACCTATGGTGCGGTGTTTGGGAATACACAGGTGTGTGTTGGGTGCTTACACACTTTATACTATTGTGCTGTGAACACCGATGATGTCATAGGGTGTGTATGTACGTTTGTAGCTACAGGTTATCTTATGTGTTTTACTGCCGGAACTACTATTGTGATGCCTTTGGTGTTAAATTACATTTGCCTGCTGTGGATTACCTCTTGACCTTCCCTTTACATTTCTGCGCGTTGCACCTACCATTTTCTGGCGTGCATCCTGTAGCCTACTTTCATTTGTGCTTTCCTGGACCTGGCGTATCTTGCGTTATGTGTGCTACTGCCGGTATGCTGTCGGTTTGCTTTGCTCTGCTGTGTCAGGTCTCCTATCTTTGCAATCCAATACCTCCCCTCCTTTCTTTGCATTCACATGCCTCCCCTATCCTGTTTTGCAGGTTTGTGCAAGCGGACTTGTCAGCTGCCGTCGATCGGCTTTCGTGGGTTGATTGGTGTTGATTGCTCATTAGTACTCCAATTATCCTACTTCTGTATTTCCTTTCCTTCCCCTGACCTTCCTGTTTCTGCTATTGTTTGCGGTGCGTGCATCTGATTACTGGGTTTCGGGCACATTTTCATCCTCGTACACATGCGCTTTTGGCCGCCATGTGTGCTCTCAGCTAAACGATTCTTCCCCACCCCTATCCTGCAGCTTTGTTAGCAACGGACAGGCCAGATTTGCAATGCTCCAATGTGCTTAGTGCTACAGTGACACACCCCTCTGCTGATGTCATGTATCTCCTCTGAGCCACTCCTCAGTGTTATGCCACTGCGCTGTATGGTACAACCTTCCTCCAGCGGGACATTTGCGATTCAGTATTATCTGCCTCATTTGCATGGCATTGACTACTAATTCATAGTTACCGCGCCGAACACTATCGCAAGCCCTTAGCAACCCTTGCACCTTGGTTGTGGTGTTCCATGCCTACCATTGTGTGTTATGATGTAAACCTGATTTCTATTACGTTGCGATTTTATGACATTTTTATATTATTTCTTTATGATACAGCTTCAGCACACATGCCCTGCGGTTCTGCTGTGCGTTACTGTGGATATGACATTAAATGTTGTTATTTACGTGTTGTGCATCTTTTCTTATGCCATTGGCTGTGTATTTCGCCATTGGCATATGTTCATGTTGTGATACCTGGGTCTGGCCCTCTTCCATAGCTCCGATGTTATGTTTGGGAAAATGTAAACCGTGTTTTTTGGTTTACATTTCCGTGGGCTTACGCCACGCCTGCACCACTTCATGAATCGCTATATGCCTTCATTTGCATGGTGCAACACTGCACATGGGGTGATGTGCATACCTACGCCGGGGGCTGCGCAGATCTGGCGTATGCCAGTAGTGCACGTGGAATTAGATTGTACCTGAATCGCTCGGCAGCCATATTTGGCTTTATAATGCCTACGCTATGCGTGCACCTGACGCAAGCTTCATGAATCCCAGGGATTATCTTTTTATGCTTCTCGGAGATTCACCTTTGAATGGAGTACAAATCTAACCTCCAGATCTGCAGTTTCAGTTCTCAGACTAATTACCCTGGAAACACATTGCACCAAATGGCTGCAGTAGGAACCATTTACAGAGAGAAGATAAAATGCATTTTCAGCCATTTCTGATGACATGCAGCATTTGCTATACAAGAATTGTGATATAATGATATGAAGGACTTATGCATGCTGCAATCTTCTTTGGCAAGTATTTTAGAAAGTGCAAAAGAGCAGGTAGTCAGACCAAATGATTCTCCTTCCATTCTGAATTTATTAGGTTGCGGTATCATTTTGTTAAAGGCACCATTTGTAAATTACAGCGTGAAAAATCCCATAGTATTCTGGGTAAACATTTTATTGCCCTGGGTCATGACACTCAAAAAAAACATTGGAACTACCTCATCTGATAGAGCTCATATTGGTACAGTGAAAGAAACATAAGGAAAACATGGAAAATGGGAACAGATTCATGCAGCTACATGGAATAGAATGTCCTGTCCTTAATCTACCAATCAGAGGGAAACAATTTTGATGAGACTGAAAAGGGCCAACTTAGCCATAATTTTTGTACAGATCCCAATGGGAGCTGGGTAAATTGAAGCTGAAAACTTGATACAGGTTGTTTGAAGTGGTAAGGGAAAATGAACTGGGTGCCGGTGTGATATACTCTGTATAGTTTCCCAAACTGGAGCCCCCTCTAAATCTCACCTTAAAGCTAAGAAGCTCTCTACCTCAAATATGATACTGTAGCATGATGCTTGAGCTCGTTTCAGCCATCAACCATCACAAATCTAGTGCTAGCATTCATTTATGAAGCCATAATATCCTTGTGGCTTCACACGGTAATGCTGGCAATGCACTTTCACACTATCAGCAACTGCCAGTCATGACCCATTACAGCTTGCGCTCTGAGCAGCTGCCTTAGTTACTGCACTACATTTATGGCACATGAAGATGGAATGGTCCTGGGTTCAGTTTATAGGCCAAAGTACAATGAAGAAATTCTGAGGAAGTTTTCTATGAGTTTAGCAGAAATATTTATGTGGAGGATATCATGGCAATGGAAAGGATTGAAAATGTTGTTAAGGATATGAAATTGGATCACGTATCTTGGGTGTGGAATGCTAATGAAACTAAGATGTTTTTGTTTTTGGATGGGGAGGCATTTCTTGGGCGGGGATAAGTAATTGGAGAAATAAAGATGAAACATTTTAGTTTTATAAGGAATATAGTGAAGCAATCCAGTGGACACTAGTTTTCTTTCTGGAAGATAGACTGAAGAAAGATAGGGTGCTGAAGGCTTGTAGACTTTATGGGGTGTTTAATCACTCACTGGTGGAATATGGAGTTGTGAGGGGTAGAGAAAGGAAATGGAATTGAACATCCATATGGATAATCCGCTAATGATAAGGAAGTATCAAAAAACAAAATAATAACTGGAGGAGTGTGGTGGGTGGTGAGTTATGCTGAAAGTAACACTGAAGGGTAGCATTATAGGATACAGTGAAGGATGGCAAAAGGGGAAAGACCGAAATTAAGCAGCTTTAAATAGACAGTACAAATGTAGAGGGACAGGAGAGAAATTCAAAGGCAAATAGGTGAAAAGTAGTAGATGTGAAAAGAAGTCACCGTGAACACAGCCTGACAAAGGGCTCCAAACACCACAGAAGTGGAGTTAGTCCAGCAGGGTGTGCACTGATTAGCTGTAGGGCATTTAGACAGAAAATTCTGAGTATAAACAGATGCAGCAGCAGCAGGAGAAATACAAGGTATTTGCTGTATTTGATTAGGAAAGCATGATATGTAGGGACAGGGATACTACTTTGGGAATTTTAGAGTCACCTCGTGATGAACTGGTAAACTGGAGTAAATGTGAATCAATAGAATTAGGGATCTGGATGTCACAGCTGGGATGTCAACATAATATAAAACTGTTCTGTGTAAAATTCATTAAAACTGAGTAAACCCTTTCATTGTGTACACATAGGACTTCATCAGAATAATAAATAAATTGCTGTGTGTGTCACATGAGGGCACACTACATCAATAACATATTTTTAAAAATAGGTTTCTTTTCTAAAAGTATCCCTAAAACATTCCTTGTGAATTTTTAAAATATACAACACAATACAGCTTATTAACAATAGTTTTATCTCCCTCTGCTTTTCAGTTCAGGCTATTTGCCCCAACTCCTGCACCACCCATGCCAAACCACAACCATACACATGACATTAATAAAAATGTTTTTAAAATATACACTTTTAGACAAAACAAAAGGACACGAACACAAACACCAAACATGTACAGCACCAAATCTTTTCCTTTACTTGTCTTATTTTAACCCGAACCTGCAACACACTGACTGCCATGTTACCTTGCCTGTCTTCACAGTCATTGCTTTTTTATTCAGACATTCATTTTCCTGTACATTCCTACTTACCTACGCTATATAAAACTTTAATTCAACCATGCAAATCACACAAATGATCATTCACTCATTTTGTGCATTCTCTTCTTTACAGCCACAACAGCTTTTCAACTAAATTAGTATTCAACTTTTTGAGTTGCAGCTATGTTGGTTTAGTTGCATGTTCAGTGTACCAAACATTTTGTTAGGTGCATTTTTACATCAAAATGTACCTTTCCTAAAAAAGTTGGCATTTCAGATGACTATGGGTAGTGGGGTTTTGTCCTTTCTTCAGTGTTTTGTGATCGTGAAGTTGGTAAATATAAGAAACAGGGGAATCATGGTGCTGGGTGCAAGGTGGCATGCCCCATGCATACATTATTTTATTTTTTTTTATTTTTAATTTTGTACATTTCAATGCTTTCTGCTTGATATTTCGAATTTTGATCTAGTGGGTTAGTGCTGTTGTTGTCTTTTCGGCTTTTCCCGATTAGGGGTTGCCACAGCGAAACTCCGGTCCGCTAATGATTGGCAGTACATTTTCATGAACGCTGAGGTGCCAGCTCGACGTTCAACCTTCAACGAAGGCACGCCCATTTACGCATGTCTTTCAAACGCCCACCCAATTTACTTAAATAGTGTGTGTGTGTGTATATATATATATATATATATATATATATATATATATATATATATATACATATACATATGTCTGTGTGCGCAACATATTAATATGCACGTATAACAGTATTACACACATTCACCCCGTAAATATGCTATGTATGTATGAGGTTTTTTTTTTTTTTTATGTATAGCTACTTTTTTATTTTTCGTGCTTCAGACATAGTCATAGTTTATAAATTTGAGCGTGGTTCATTTTAAGGGCCGTTTCTTGGCATGTCATCACCAAATAATTTTCCTGATTATTTCAAATATGGTGCTCCTCATAGATTTCCAACAAGTGAAACAGCATATGTTAAATTGGTTTGGTAAGAAAGCACTGGAGTTGTTTGCATTTTGTACTAGATTTAGGGCTTTGTTATTGCATACATGTATGAACATGGACAAAGTCCCCTTATCTTTTCTGCTCTTTATTTGCTTGAAAAGTATGAAAAGATTACTTGTGGAACTGCATCTGAAATACCCAGACTTCAGAAGAAATTAAAAACTCATTTGTCCTGTCTTCAGTCTCTTTCTTACTGCCATAATATTAAAAGAACTTCTGCAGTAGAATGGTATCCTGGCCTGTTTGAGTTGGAAAATGCACTGGAATGCTTAGAGAGACAATTACTTGCTGCAGCCGTGTTACCTTCTCACGTTTGGCTAACAAAAATGTGTTTTTTTTTTTTTTTTGTTAAAAAATGAGGGAACTGTAATTCTAGTGGCAGTAGAAAGGGGCCCTGATCTGTCCGAGATGGGAAAAACACAGGGAAGCTTACAAGTGAGATCATTCCCTTGGCCAGAGGTTTTTTTTAAATAGTTACATTTTTTTTGAGTCTATACATTTTACTAATTACACAGTGGAGTTTAGCAGTGCCTTGTATACATGAAGCCAACTTATAAACCTATAAAACTTCTGTAATTTTACCCAGTACTCAGTTGCGCAAAGAGCAACTCTTTTTGCTCAATTTGGAATGCTGCTGCATGACTTCAGTCATCCATATCCTAGTTGCATTTTCTACCCTCACAGCACCCAAAATAGTCTGTTGTACTACCCACTTGTAGTTCACCTGAAAAAAGACCTGAAACCATGGATGAGCACTTTCCCAATTTCTCTGCCAGCAGCTTGATATATGTGACCATCTTGAGACAATGTAGGAATTGTCTCATGTTTACTGCAACCAGCTTATACTTGGAGAAATTGATACAGTATGTATGAGAATTAATTACACAATGTCACTAGAGAAAAGACTTTTACAAAAAAAGTGCTCAAGGTTGTCAGTAACTAAAGCATTTCCCCCATCACACATAGAAGTGACCTAAAGCATAGACCAACATATGCTGTTGAACAACCTTCTTAAATCACAAAGACCATCTAGACATTTGTCCTACAAAAAAGAATCCTCAACAATCCCAAAAACATCCCACTAGAACAATACCTAACACAATATATACAACACCACACTTTGGATCCTCAACTACAAAGCTCATAAGGCAAGCCAAAACACTACCCATTATTTTAATCATAGGAGTCTCCACTGAGAGACATACAGATGTCATAGTCACCTAAGGAGGAGAAAATCATGGTCAGTTTTCTATCAAGGGCCAAGATCTGCCAAATCACCTATGCACGTCAGTCTTTAAACTACAAGCTCCAGTATTTTGCAGTCATAGTCCTTCTGGCATGTGAGTGTAAATGACATAAGACACCTCCCTGGACCACTCATCAGGCTGTGCAATGAGAGGGTCATGATCAGTTGTCAACACAATCACAGCATGCACTACATGCGTAACGTAGTGAATCCTGTCACGATCAGTTGCCAATACCCAGACAGGATTCACTACGTTATGCATGTACTAAAGCCCTTGCATCAAAACTATACACATGACAGTCATAGTGCACATGTACCTCCCTGGACTACATGGAGACATAATGGAGTTCTCAGAATTTGTGTTTGAGGCAAATAAGAACCTCACACTGAGAAGCATTCAACATTCACCAAGAATGATGCCACAATACAAACAAAAGATTGACTTCAACAACTGACCTAACTTCTGTTATCCTTCAAATCGGGTACAATATACATCAGCGTGGGAGTAGGCAATCCTAACTGCTTTACCATGGATGACTTGTACCCAATTCCTCCAAGCCTTTTGTATACTGCCTAAAGCCTTGTCCACCACATAGTGCCTTTTTAGGGAAAGTCAGTCTTCCTAAGCTTCCAACATAACAAAACAGAAAGGTATTGCAAGTTAATATATATCAAACAAAGCTCCTCATTAGCACTCTTCAAGAAAAATCTTGATGATTGGATGGGAAATAGGAAATTCACCCCGGGAATCACCTCTGTGGTTTGCTCGACAGTGGCACAGGAAAATAATTTTCTTGGGTGGTAAAAGCCAGGTTACCTTTTTGGCTGGGCTTGTATAGGCTCCAGGGCCGATAGCCTAGTACCTACCTATGAACCTATGATAAGAGCATTGAAAGAATTCCACTCCTACAAGCACTCCTGACCATGGGAAACATTGATATACACAGCATTACAGATACCTGACTCAAGACCAAGGCTTGCACATTCCACGTTTAGGATTTCAACATCTATCACATGTTCAGGCCCACCACATTAGATGAAGGCAATAAAGGTGGTGGTGTCTCCAATATTCTTAAAAGAAATTCACCTCCAGACTTGTAAGACAAGATGATTACCTAGAAGTCCTACATGTACATATTATTAACAAAACCCATTATCATGGCTAACTATAGGACACCCTCTGTATGTCCCCCTAAACCCATACCTTTTACCTAACCAGTATGGAGTCCCTATACATTAAGCCAAACATCATTCTCAAAGAAAACTTCAATTACCTCTCTATTAACTCATTAACAACTAAGTGGTATGGAATGTCACACCTCTAGCAGCCTGCACATATCTTGCATTCCAGACTATTTTTTTTTGACACAAAGAAAATATTTTGTGAATAAAGGCTATTAAAACTGTACAAATTGCAATGTTATCAGTAAGTATTCTTTGCAGTGCATTCATAGTGTTTCCATAAATACTATAACATATTATAATGCACATAACCCACAATTATATCTTTTGCTAAACTTTCACAAACAATGTGTTATATCTTGGAAACTGTATAACCTAGACATATATAATTAGAATATTTTGTTAATCATACATACATTTTCACATGACATTGCATTCCTCGATGATTGCTTGTTTATTGAAATAGTTACAGAAAAATTAAAACATATGCTGAATTGTATAATTAGTAGTGTAAATAGCACTGAATATTTTTAAGATGTGCAAATTACAATGCAAATTTGAAAGAGTTTTCTTCAGCATCAGTTAAGGTTTCACCTGTTCTCATGCAATTGTTTATGTCGCTTTTTTTTTGAAGGATTAGGTATATATAGATGCTGTGATATAAATGGACATGGACAATGAATTTTTCTGTCTCCCACCATAGCATATCACACCATACCCCTCAAGAACACGTACCAAACAAATATAGATACTGGAGCCCTCCCACTAAAGGTTTACTGCTCAAAATGAATCAAATGCAAGGCAAATAAAGAGCAGTCCAACCACCAGGCTGAAGAAACTTTTAACTTTTAATAAAACAGTAAACATCACAGACGTACGAGTGCTTTTGGGACTAGGCCCTTCTTCAGATAAAAACACATTTCAAACAAATCATATTTAAACAAGTAGCAGCAAATCATAACCTTAGTATTGCACTCTTCCTTTTTAAGGCTGGTTTCAAAGGAATGACCTCATTTAAACCAGGAGGTTTCTGAGCTGTTAACTCTATAATCCATTTCATGTTAATATACTCAGTGTGATTCACCAAATCACCCCCCCCCCCAATGTTAACATTTACAACCTGCAAAACCATGAACTTAAAACTGTGTCCAGCATTCTGCCTTGTTGTTGTGTCTTTCGGCTTTTCCTGGTTAGGGGTCGCCACAGCGGAACTCCGGTCCGCTAATGATTGGCAGTAGATTTTTACGTGCCGAGTTGCCAGCTCTGACACACAATCTTCAACGAAGGTATGCCCATTCACGCATGTCTCCACACAGAAGACGCTCTAGCTGAGAATCGAACAGGACAGCGTCTTACTGTGAGGCGACAACACTACCGCAGCACCACCACCACAGTGCTCGTCCAGCATTGTGCTGAAAAAGTGCATTGTGTTCATTCTGTAATCGGAGAGCTGAAAGATGCTTCAAAATCCTTTGTTTTAACATGAAATTTGTTTTCCCAACATAAAATGAAGTACAACATTGACAAAGCTAAATAAATCACATTTTGTGTCTTGCAGTATGCATACCTATTCAAATAATATTTTTACTAGTTTTAGGATGTACAAATACATTTTCTTCCATGATAAATGCGCATGCTTTGTACTGTCTGCAGTGAAATCCCTTTTTGTTGACATACTTTTATGCATGCTCTTATGTTCCTGATTAAACAAATCCTTCAAATTTTTATTTCTTCTACAACCAAATGAAAGGTTCCTACCCACTATATTAGCAATCTTATCAGTGTGCAAGATTTTCCAGTTACGTCTAATAATGTCACATACACCCTTTATATCATTACTGTATGTCAACATCTACCTTACATTATCACCTCTTTTAGAAGTACATTCTAACTGTGTATCAGCTTCTGAGGACATTTCTGTGGAGAACCATGGCTTAGGCTTTACCCTTTCGATGAAACTTACTATTATTTATGATAGCTTCTGTTTTAGTTTTTATATACCCTCTTTTATTCAAATTAGCCCCTAACTCTGCAATTTCATTTTCAAAACATGTATCAACATTGCAGAGGTGGGAGATCCTGTTCACCTGGCCCTTGATTATGTTATCAAAAGTATGCCTTGGGTGCATGGTATCATATGCCAAAATACTGTTCTTCCAACAGCTTTTTCTGTACAATGATTATAAATACCCTTGCTTTCTCTAGTTAGACACACATCCAGAAAGTCTATACTCTCTGTTGAGCTATGCAGAGTGAATCTCAAAAAATTTGTGCTAGATTCTAAGTATGTAATAACATTTTCTAAGTCACTCAAGGTACCTTTCCATAGGAAAAAAATGTCATCCACGAATCTAACAATTACATAGTTGTTCCTTCCGTGCATGCATGAGAAATGACCATTTCCTCTCAGTAGGCAAGCACGAGGTGTGCGTACGAATTGGCACATGGCGTGCCCATCACAATTGCCTTACATTCAATAACACGTATGGCTGTTGGTTATGAAAATATGAACACAAATATGAAAATATGAATAAGTGATGAACAGTGATTCATTTCTCTAATGCAAGACATCCTAGATTAACAATCATAGTGTTATTTTAATACATACTTGCACTTTCTAATATTGGCTATTGTTAGCTGGTAAGTCACTTAGCAAATGAAGTCAGGCTCAAAAAATTCTGGATGCCATAAGGAACCATGGGTGTGAACTGGAAGCATATGGAAAAGGCACTATAGGCTTGAATGAGTTGATTGGAAGGTTTATACATCCTCAAAGACGTAGTTCCAGAAATGTCTAGACTGCATCAATACAAACTCTCTACACCTCAGCCAGGGATAAAAAAAATCCTGGACTTGGTCCTTACCAATATGCAGCAATCTTTGCTACCACCAATTGCAAGTTCTTCCCTGATCAAATCAGACAACACATCAGTCAACTTATCTTTTAGACTTAAGCCAGAAGCATCTTCCAATACCACTGTATTTAGTGATTATGCCATGGCTAATCTGCTAAACCTGAGTGATTACCAGGATAAATTCAAAGTTCATTCCATTTTGACAACTACACTGCTTATGGGGAATCCTTTTACCACCAGATTCGCACATATAAATATTTATTTATTTATTTATTTCAGTTTGATGACCGGGAAAGTCCACTGGGCCAAGAAGAGCCCATTTTCAGTGGAGTCCCAGAGAGAAAAGCTTCAAATATACATAAAAGAACATACATTATATAGTATAAACATGCTCATCAGGTTAGGAATACATACATAATTATTCACGCAAACATAATATGGTACAATTCAGCCTATTAATCCATTAAACAGTATAGTAGTATGGTCAGGCTGAGAATCTAGTACTATACAGAAAGCGATATACAATCATGACAGGGTATACAGGTAGAGGAGTGGAGATGGGAAATGTAGTACATACATAGTTTATTTTATTTGAAAAGAGAGATGAAATGAGGATATCTAAGGTGCAGTAGGAGAAGGAAAGGAGCTGTATGGTGGGGGGTGTTTGTAGGAACAGTTATGATGTGAGAAATATGGATGGAATGTGAGTGGAAGTGGGAAAGGAAAAAAAGTATAGAGAGATTTATGTAGGAGTGTGACATGGGCATGTCCATTTGGAAGATAGATGAGAGAACAGGAGAGATTTGAAGTCGTCATGGTTAGAAGTATTGCGGAGGGGGAGGGAGAGAGTTCCAGAGTTTAGCTATGGAGAAGGATAGCAGTTGTTGTCCAGGGGGTCTGGATGGTTTGTAGAGATTTAGAAGGTTATGATTTTCCAATCTGAGTGAGAGATTGGGTCTGTAGGGAGATAAGGTGGTGAGAGAGGGGGAGTTGGAAGGCTTGAAGATGAGCTTATGAGCAGTGGTAAGTTCTAGGAATTTTAGGTAATTGGATAGTTAGAGCCATTGTACGGTGTGGAGAGAGAGCCAGTGGTGGGTTGAGTTTTTAGAATTGGTTACGAATGTGCTTATTTTATGGTAGCAGGATTCAAGTTTGGATTGTAGGGTGAGCTGGAGATTGTTAATAGAGGAGCGCCACACACAAGAGGGGAGAAGATAGGAGGAGTCTAAGGTTTATCTGGTGGAGGGGCTGAGGTAGCGGTTCTCTCTCTACAGGAGGCCTAGTTTTTGGTGGAGATTTTTTTGATGGTGGACTGGATATGGGTGTCAAATTTTAGATTTTCATCAATGGTGATGCCAAGCAGTTTGGTATTTGATAAAATTACCAAGGGCATATTGTTTTGGCTGAGTATGGAGAATGAGTTTTTGTCGATAGTGAAGTTTCTAGAAGTAGTAAAGATCATCAATTTAGTTTTATTAGCATCTAGGGCTAAGTGGTTGCTTTGCATTCAGGCTTCTGTTTTAGAGAAGGCTGATTGGGTTTTTAAGAGTAGGTCAGAGGAGGAGAAAGCTGAGCAGATGATTGTTGAGTCATCTGTGTACTGGAGTAGTGAGGACTCAGGAATGGTGTGGTGGAAGCTGTTGATAAATATATTTAAAAGCAGAGGACCTAGAACAGAACCTTGGGGCACACCTGTGGCAGTGGGTAGGAAGGGAGAGGTAGAGGATTTCCATTGTATGGCTTCCTGGTGGTCAAAGAGATATGAGGAGAACCAGACTATCGTGGGGTGAAAGAGGTGGAGAGAAAACAATTGAAATAGGAGCAGGGGGTGGGAAACTGTGTCAAAGGCTTTTGATAGGTTGGAGAAGGGTTGATATGAGCTTGCCAGAAACACGGCTTGGTTTATAGTTTCGAGAAAGGATAAGAGGGCAGTCATGGTACTGTAACCAGGCCAAAATCCATGTTGAGTGGGGTGAGGAGATTGTTTTTAGATAGATGTGGCATCAGTTATGAGTGGATAGCTTTTTCAAGTATTTTAGAGAGAGGGGAAAGGATGGCTATAGGACAGAAATTGGTGGTGTCTTTGTTTTTGCCACCTTTATGGATAGGGATGATGTAAGCATGGCGCCAGATTGCTGGGACATAAGATTCTTGAATGGATCTGTTTATTAAGATGGAAATGGGAAGAGCTATGCCGCCTGCAGAAAGTTTGAGGAAGGTTGAAGGAAGGTTATCAGGTGCGTTGAGGCAAGGTTTAATTTTGATGAGTAGTTGTTTTATTGTGTTTGTGGGGATGGGTTTTAGGCTGAAAGGGGAAGGAGGAGGTATTTGATTTGTGTGATGTGGAGGGTAGGTGGGGTTGATATTGGAGGGGGGGTGGGGGAATGAGGAAGACAGTTTGAGAATGCAGTCTATGAAGATGAAGTTGAATTGAATGGCTGTATCAAGGTCATTAAGGCTGAGGTTGGCACAGGGGTTATCTTTGTTTCCTGGGTGGAAAAGGGAGGAGATGGTGTCCCAAAATTTTTTTAGGATTAGTTGAGTGCTTGGATTGGAGTTTGATATAGTATGCTTTGCGATACTTGGTTATTAGTTTTTTGTGTAGTTTCGGAGTTGCTTGAATTTTAGTAAGGAGTTTGGAATCTGTTTTTCCTGGTATTGCTTCAATTTTTTATCTCTTAGTTGCATTGCATGTTTGGTTTGAGAGCCAGGTGGAGGGATTGGCCCTCACATGTTTGTTTCTGTGGGGATCGTGCTGGTTTAGTAGTTAAAGGCAGGGGTGGCTTGTACTATAGGACTGCAGCCCTCCCACCTAGAAAACAAAATGAAAACCCACCTAGAAAAAAAAAAAAAAAAGAAAAAAGAAAAGTAAAAAAAAACAAACAGTTAACTACAAATCCCGGAAGTCCATGCATGCGCACATGCACTGGTCGGAATCCAGAAGAACTCCAGACTGCTTTGTCAAGCAGTCTGGATAAGGAAAAGGCATCTCTGACCCATAAATGCCCAGACGTCTGTGTGGTGATGACCACACAGAACAGAAGAGCTCTGGACTGCTCCTTCTGCTGGCTAAATCAATCATTAGAGCTTTGTGCAGCTAAAACCAATCGGGAGAGAGGTGAGGTTTGTCTCACAATGACTGGAGGATTTACCATTAGCTTGCACGGGTGAGGATGAATTTCTTTTACAATTAGCTTGTGCGGGTGAGGAGCTCTCTCCAGGAGGATGGATGCAGGATTGCAATTATTTCCCGATGTCACTCGCAGGGCTGGATTTATTTTCCCAATGTCAGATGATCTCGCAGCCGTTCTAAGTGAGGTGTGTGTGTGTGAGCTAGTGTTATATCTGTTTTTTTAGTAAATATTTGCCAGCCACATATATTTATCATCCACACAGGGGGCAATGACATTGTGAAAGTACCTATCTGTAGGCTTCTTTTGTTCATTATGATATACAGTGTGAACATTCAGCAAATCTTCTCTTGCCTACTGGTTGTCTGCTTGTCTGTTGTTCCAAGGTCATTGTGAGCAAAGCTGTTTCCTACAAAGCATCAGATTCAACTTGCAAATTCAGGATAATAGGGTGGCTAGTACAACCCTCAGTTGGGTTTTAGAGTGACTGAACAAAGGAAACTTGCTGATAAGCATCTAATTTGTTCTCTGGATGATGGGATATATCTGCCTGATATAGGTTTGGATTGATTTAATGTCAGTCTGGCTCGCTGTTCGATTAAACTGTTATCCCTGTAATCCTTTGTTTTTAAAAAAGTGTGCAATTTTAAAAAGTTTTGCAGAGCTAGTTTAAAAAATGTATTAAGCTTTTTTTGGAATTGTTAAATGCTGCTTGGCATGTGTGGTTTATTATGACCAGGAAAGTGAGGAGGGGGCAGGCTGCATAAGTGCAGCCTAGTGGGCAATCACTGAAAAACCTTTCCTTTTTTCACTCCCATGTCACTTCTCTTGGTCACTCCAACTTCAGGACAGAGAAATGTAAGCTGTAGGCAATAGCAAGTTTCTCATGTTGGCATGGTAAGGAGGCCACTTAGCTGAAAGAGAGGCAGGCTGGACCAGCAGACCTCTCTACCATGTGACCCTGTAAGTACAGCCTTGTTAGTAACATGGTTTATGCTTCTTCTGAGTTATGTGTTGTATTTGTTTAGATGAAATTTCATTAATAAACTGGTAGCAAAGTCAGTGATTGTGTTGGTTATTTTGTTGGGGGAATGTGGGGTAGAAAAGAACAACAGAGACTTCTGCTACAAACTATTTTTTCCATCTGCCTCATGGGGGGTGAGGTGGCATGCAGCTTGTGAAAGAGCTGTATTTCATGACCAGGTCTATTACTTCCACCATCATTTCAGCAGGAAGCAACAGAGTTTCACCCCTCCACTCCCCTCCCCCCTTCCTTTTTTTAGGGGAGGGTCAGTCGTTGTGCAACCTTCCCTCTTGTTCAGTCTTGCTATCCCTTACCTGGGTCACTCCAGCTTCAGAACAAGTAGATCCGTTTCTGATGCTGCATGTGTATAAAGGCAAGTTTCACTAATGATCATGGTGAGATGACCTTTTGGCTGAAAAAGAGGACAGGCAGTCTGGCAGAGCTTTCTGTCATGTGACCCTGTCAGTATGGCCTTGATGGTAACATGAGTTTATGCTGTTTCTGAATTTTATGGTCTATAACTTTATTTGAAGTTTCATTCTTGGAGAAGTGTTGTAGCAATAAATTGGTTAGAAAGTCAGTAATTGCTTCTGTTATTTTTTGGGACATGCAGGGCAGAATGGGATAATGCATCAAAGAATTAGGAAGCAGTACCTATTCTAGACTACCAGGGTCATAAGTTAACATAGAAAGATAGCATATAAAATCCAGATCGTATTCAGACATGCTATGCTACCTTACATGTTATGTTGTAGTAAAAATGAGCTAACATAATCTGGAAAGAACACAGCATGATTCAGCTCTACCTAAAGTAAAACCAGATTAAGGGTTGTACTTCCAAACAAACACACAAGTACAGCTTTAGGAATCCAACCACTCCAGCACTCATTGACTCACAAAGCCAGTATTTTAAATGCTAGCTAAAGAAACCTTAAATTGAATAAATAAGTATGCATAGTACCAGACACCTGAGAAAATTTAACTAGTTCACTAACAAACTACAGCTTTCCCATTCATTTCTAGCCTGCACCTCACACGCTCGCTTGCATATAGAACTATCTATTCACTTAGCATTACTCAACACAATACCTAATCATTGTGAGATCTGCTGCACACAAATATAATGGTATCAACCACCTTTCGACTGGACAATGTTAATTGATAGGATTTCTTTCTATATGTTCTTCAGCAAACAAAGCCACTAAGCTGCTCAAAAGGGGTAATCTGTTCTTTTATTAAAAAGCATTTGCAACGTTTTGCAAACGATTCACATACATAACTATTTTTGCATTACTCAGTAGAGAGTGTGTGTGTGTGTGTGTGTGTGTGTGTGTGTGTGTGTGTGTGTGTGTGTGTAATGGTGGGTATAGAATAAGGCTTGGACCCTGTACCTTGGGCCCAAGTGGCAAGAGCCTGAATTCCCTACCCAACACCATTTGTAAAGAAAAATTGTGGATTTTTGCCTCATATTTGTTCTGTTCCTCATACAATCTGTGGTTTCTGTAATTTTGTTTCTTAACACAGCCAGTAGTGCAGTGGTGGCATTGTTGTCTGACAGCTGCAGGTTGTCTGGTTTGACTCTTGGCTGGGGTGCCTTCTGTGTGGAGTCTGCATGTCCTCCCTGTGTTTGTGTGGGTTTGCTCTGGTGTCCTTGATGGATATTTGAAATTTGTCCCTATTTTTTGGGCTGTATTCCCCCATTATTGGCTGCGTCTAGGTTTTTTGTGCCAAGGTTGAGAGCTATGGTGATAACTGAACTCCCTGAATATGTTTGGGGGCTGTATTCCCCCATTATTGGCTTTGTTCATGTATTTTATGCTAAGATGTTGACAGCTATGGTGAGAACTGAATTCACTAAATGGTAGCCATTTAAGTTTCAGTCTTCTTTTCTTTCATAAAACAGATGATTTGGCATAGTGGTATGTTGCTCTGACTGTTTTGCACAGGGTCCTGGGTTCAATACTTGGCAGTGAAATGTATGAAGGTAACACAGCATTTTATTCTAATAACTTTCCAACATTGTACAAGCAATGTTTAAAATGTGCCCCTGTATTTTGCCCCCCCCCCCAAATTTTGGCTTTTTCCAGCTTTCTTGTGCTGTAAAGTTCAGAGGTACATGCAAATAAATTGTTTTATAGAATTAGGCATATCCAAACCTCTCAACTGTCCCCAATTTTGGCTCACAATGTTGCTCTTCCCCTAATAATCCTGCTGCAAAATGGCAGTTTTGGAAGAAAACGTGGAAGGCTTAATTAAGAATTAACTGTAATAAGAGTTATAGATTACTTTTATTTCAGAAATGATGTGTAGATTACTTTATTTTGTCATCTGCTCAAGTTAGCAGTACTAATATTAAAAAAAGTGTCCCTTCTTTGATAGGTTCCCAGCTGTATTGTGTGGCTGTTTTATATTTTTGCATCACATTTTTGGTCCATTTTTCATAAAATTGTGTTTTTTTGGCAAATCATTAAAGACTAAAGTTAGAAAATAATGACAGACATTTGAGTTTCAGATTTCATACCTTTCAGAAAATTCATACTAATGCAAGACCTACTATTCTATTATCTTTCTAAGTTTATAAGAGCAATATTTAAAAATTGTCCTTATTTTTGGGCCTTTGTCCCACCTTCTATGTATGGCTCTGTCCATATTTCATGTTCTGAGGTTGAGAGGTATGACAAATGTGTCAGGGCCATCACAGTCAGCCAGAGACATTTCAAATTGTGACATACTTGTTGCACCCCACTCCCCCATTTAGTGACTCTGGATGTGTCCAAGCAAGGCAAGGAGCAGTTATGCAGTGTAAATGTGCAGAGTATCCCCCCATCCAAGGTAGACACAATTGCTTTTATTCTGTCCTTGATTTTGCAGAACGTTCTGGTTTCCGTCATATTTTTATACTGTTGATTTATGCTTATTATTACTTAGAAAGTGCCTCTTGCTCTGTGTTTAAGTAGTAATGCTTTAATGGCAACAGGTAAGCTTGTCTGAGATTGTACGATGCAAGTAAGCTTTAATAAGCATACTGTTAAAGAATTGCCAACATTGAAAGCCTTTCTGTTTTTGCCATGCAGAGAATACTTACATAACTAGATAATGTATAAGTCTTGGGTATTAAAATGCATTTGACAGTATTTGTAATAAAGGACAGGATTACATTATTTTAAGAAGCTCATTACATTTGTTGGAGACTTGCAGTCATCTTTGCCGGCTTTACCTGTAAACGAAACAGAATGCCAATCATGTGTGGTCCATTACCTGTACAGTAATCCTTTAAGCAATGTATCGTGAGCTTGTTTCATGTTTGCTTTTCATGTTTTACTTTGATCATGTTTTCCCCATGAAACAAGTAGATAGTTGTTAGGCAGCAAGTCATTTTTGGATAAGAAACATTTTTACAAGTGGGGGTATCACAGAGATTTCTACTTTTAGCATGTTACTTGGTACTTGTATAAAGATGAATATAAATTATAATTAGAACTGCAGTGCAAGGAGAAGTGGTTTGAGTTAAGTGCTGCTTGTTTTTCTTATACTTGATTTTGACTGGCATTCTAGTAATGTATTTAAAAAGTAACTTATTTTTTCATGCCTCACAACCTTTTTGTTTCCATCTAGATATTAAGTAAGCTGTCATGCAGCCAATGCATTGAAATATTTTTTTCTTCTACACTTCATTTTGTCTTGATTGGACTCTCATAATGACGGTTTGGCACCCAGGGCAGCGTATTTAATTAAACTTACAATTTTTGTGGTTTTGAACAAAGCTCCTTCCCTTTCTAGTTGGCCGCACCCCTTCCCATTGACCCCACCCATTCAGCTGTCTCCTGCAGCCCCACTTTGATGTGAAGTCACCAACCGCCACTGGTTAAAGGAAAGTCTTATTGAAGTAGGTTATGGCATTGTCGAGGGGTAGAATTCTTAAAGGGGTCCAGTCAGTATGCTTTAGGCATTTGGAGAAGGTTTGAGGGTTGAAAGAGGTGAGGTCATGGGTTTGGATGTAGTGGTGGTGTTTTTGAAAAGGAGAAGAAAGACGATCGGCAAAAGCAGGCAGATGGTTGCTGAGAGGGTCAGGAAGGATTCCAGCACCTGAAATGAGGTTGTGGTGGGATGTTAATATCTAATCAATGATGACGCTGAAGGTCCCATCTTTGTTTGGTCTGGTTGGAGAGTTTATTAGTTGGAAGAAGTTGAACATGTTGATTGATTAAGATGGGGCTTGTGAATAAATAGATGACCAATTAGTGTTCATATCTCCAAGGATATAGGTTTAATTTTTGATGGTAGTGGAAAACCAGGAGAGGATGTCTTCCAGGGTTTGTATATTATTTCCTGGGGGAATATAAATAGCTCCTATGCATATGAACTTGTGGTTGTTAATTTTTAGTAGGCCTATTGTTACTTCAGCATTGGCAAAGGTGGGGATAAGATTTGTGTATGGGGTAATGGTATGGGATGAGGGGTAGATAAGAGTGTTTCCTCCTTTCTTGTGTCTGTCATTGCAAATCATTTGGTAGCCTGGTGGCAGAATTTAATTTGTCTTTTATGGAGGGTTTAAGCCAGGTCTCTGAGATGGCAGTTATGTCTGGATGGTTTTGGGAGAGCCAGGTATGAAGATTGGGGACTTTATTTCGAAGCCTTTGGGCACTGAATGTAAAGATCTGCATAGATGCACCTGTTCCCCTCAGAAGTGAATGCAATGCCAGATTTAAAAACTAACTTCAATAATAGAACTGTAATGTAAAACGGACTCTATACAAAAAGAAAAAAAACTCATACATGAAAAAAATAAATTTAGCTTTCAAGATGCTAATAATGTTCTTGTTAAACAGCTCTGGACTATGATCATATCAATTAAAGCAATATACGAGGTAAGTAAGAAAACAAAAACAGATTGCCCCAAGCTTTGCTATGTTCTCTTCACCAGTTTATTCCAATAACAAATAAAAACATACCATAAAAGAAAGCTCTGTTGATCAGTAACATTGTTTTTAAGTCCAAGAGAGCTCTGGTAAACACAAAACCACCGGTAATCCAGAATAGTCAATATTGCTGTTTTTTTTTTTTTTTTTTTTAACAACCAGAGAAATTCTTTTAAAAGCAGGTGTTAGTAAGGTGTAGTGCTGTTTAAATTCAAAGTACAGAGCAATTCTTGTAAAAACAGAGTCAGTAACCAAAAAAGTTACTGATGGTTTTGTGTTTACAAGAAGTCTCTTGGACTTAAAACAACACTACTGATCAACAAAGCTTTGTTTTATGATATGTTTTTATTCATTCGATAAATTTGGTGAACAGAACATAGCAAAGCTTGGGACACTCTGTTTTTGTTTTCTCACTTGGTTTATGTTTGTAGTGACATTTTTTGTGAGCTAAATATGAGGTAAGCTTGGCTACCTAGGTGAAAAATAACCACAAAGCCTTGTTTAACTATGTTGGAAACCTCAGAGACAATGCCCAGCACTGCATAGAGCTAATATTTAAGGACAGCACATACTCAGATCCAGAGAACATTGGCAATCTACTAGCAGACAAATTTGGTCCCGACTTCAGCATCCTCTCGCCTACTATATTCCCAGATCACATATTTACATCTATACCCCCAAATCTCCAAAGAACAAGTGGTGAAGGTACTATTCAAGGCCAAGAGTGCTACAGCCTGAAGCATGACTTTTAAGACCCCTTATACAGGTTACTTAATATCAGCTTCCAAAACAGGCATCATGCAGGATGAATTGAGGACAGCAGCAGTTATCCCCTTGCACAAAGATAGGGCATCAAAAGATCTGGGAAATTATAGACCCATAAGCATGACTATACACTTGCCCAATATCAGTTCGAAATTTATCAAAAGCAGGTCCTGCCTACTTAGCCTGGTTGACTTCTTTGAGAAGGTTAATGAAGCAATGGTGGAGAGTAAATCAGTATACACTGCTTTATCTTGACCTCAGAAAGGCATTTGACACCATTCTACACATTGGTACAACTAGAAATTTGACACCATTCTACACGTTGGTATGACCACAATTTGTCCTAGCTATAAACATTTCACCAAAGGGTAAGGAACAACTTAAATGTGTATGATGGAAACTTGTGGCATTAGCATAATTTAATTAATTCCTTACAATATTGTGAAATGTTAAGAGCTATGAGAAGGTGTAGTCATAGGCAAAACATTTTCATAGAAGCATAGAATACAATGGATGCATTTAATAAAAGTGAATACAATTGGAAAAGTATACTTACTGCTTACTATAAGATTACTAACCTTACGCAATAAGAGGTTATATGTCATAAGTATGATTATTTACAAATAAATTATTACACGTAAATATAGACAATTATCTAGAAATAAGACATTTGGTTATTGAATTTAATGAATTATCCTACAACATAGTATATTTGGTTGAGAATATTTGGCACATTCTAATGGAAGATGTAGAAATGTCAAAATATATAAATAGTGTATATTAAAAGAGGCAGAAATCTAGCTAATGTATTGGTACATAATTAAAAGGTAATTTAGTGATAGGTTAAAAGAACATGTTTGAGATATAAGATAGGGTAAACAATCTATAGCCATGGGGAACCTTTTGCTAAAAACATAAAAATTCTGATATGTTACTGGTAAAAAAGAAAAAAGCTGGAAACAGCGCACCAAAACCGCACTTTATTCAACTTCACAAAAGCCACTGATAATCCACAAGATAATCCACAAGGTAAACGCTTTGGAACAAATCAATGCGTTTTCGTCAACTTAATGTTAAGACTTCATCAGACAATTGAATTTTAATTAATTAATCATTATATAATGAAATTCAAAGAAAACCAACCAGTTAAAACATTTGCATTCTGTTTAGACCAATTACAGTCATGGAAAACAAAAAGGGCTCATTAAAATAAAGAAAGTCATGTGTGCTGAATGAAATATCTTAAAACTCTGTTAAAATCTGTTCTAAAAGTTTATTCTGAAATTTAAAACCTTTAAAATAAATTAATCAAATTGTGCTTCAATAAATAGTTTCTGTGTTGATTCAAATAAATAAATAAATATGATAAAAACCTCAGTTATATTTGTATAAATGTATAAATATAGGGAAAATATTTTTTGTCAGGGATAAAATTTGGACAATGGTGCCACCTACTGTTCTTTTTTGGTAAACCATTGCTGGTTCAACTCGTTTAGCTGCTCTCAATTTCAAAACTGAAGGTAGGGAAATGCATTCATTTAAACCAGGTTGTTTGTTGGCTTCTAATAATATTTGCCAACATAATTCCTTGTACTCCAACCATTCTTCCCAGGGGCCTCCTCTCATTTCTTTTTTCACCTGCTCCAGAACAAAAAAAAGAAAATTTAGAATCTTTGCAGGTTTTTGTGTGTTTAAATAAAGCATTTGTGTCTTTTTCTTTTTGTATTTCATACAGATGTTCATATATTCTTCTCTTTAATATTCTTTCTGTTTTTCCAACATAGTAGGAGTTGCAGTTTGAGCACATAGCCAAATAAACTACCCCCTGGGATTCACAATTGTAATGACCTGTGCTGTATATATTCATTTCCCTAGCTTCTAGAAATATTTCTCTTTTATTAGAAATAAAAGGGCACTGTTTGCAATGTCCACAGTGAAATGTTCTATGAGTAGTACTACTAGAACATGTCTTCTCAAAAAAGTTGTTAATGTCATTATTTTCTAAAAGTTTTTTAATGCTGCGTGCATTCTTGTAAACAACTTTTGGGACCCTTTCTTTGATATTAGGAATATCCGAAAAAGATGTAAATTTGTCCCACTCTGTTTGAAAGATTCTTTTTACTTTTGAGTTGAACAAGTTAAATTCTAAAACTAATGCTGATTGGTATTCAGAATTTACTTGTGTGTTATTCTTGCTGGTATTAGAAAAATTGTCCATGGTGTCACCACTTGTCATAGAATTCATGATGTTATTCAGACAACCCTTAATAGGTTTAAATTTTGTCTGTCTAAGTTGTTCCACCTCTTTCCTAATGTCTTTAATAAAATCAGGTGGGTATCCTCTGGCTAAGAACATACCTTCCAAGGTGTTACATTCAAATACAAAGTCCTCATCCCTGCTGGTCATGCGGCACCCTCTCACAAATTGTCCCTTGACAATGTTCCTTTTGCAATGTGGAGGGTGTGCGCTGTTGTAATGCAGGAAAGAATTGCAAAAGGTGTTTTTCCTGAATACCTTTGTTTCTAGGTCTTTCTTGTTCTCATTCTTGTGAACTTCGACGTCCAAATACTGCAACTTGTCAAGTGAGGTGGAGTGTGTAAATCTCAAAAAGTGGGTAGTACTGTTAATATAGTCTAGAAATTCGGTCAATTTCTCGTTGCCTCCTGTCCAAAAAATGACGATGTCATCTAGGTAACGCCTATATAAGGACCAATATTGTTGGAATCCTGAATTCAGGATGTAATTCAATTCCCATCCTGCTAGTACTATATTTGCATAGGTGGGTGCGCAGGCCGCACCCATTGCTACCCCTTTTGTTTGTTGGTAAAATTCTCCATTGAATGTTATGAAATTGTATTTCAATATTATGTCCATTAGCTCCACTATAGCAACTTTATCTGCATGTGTGATATGTTACTGGCCTGTATTTTACTGCAAAACTAAGGTTAAAGATACTGAACAACATCTAATTAAACTATGTTTTTACACAGAGAAAGTATATGCATTTTAAGTATATTTACAAAAGAAGGAAGACTCTCACCATGAAAAGAATAACAAAAGAAAATAGCTTTAGAGATCCAAGAAATAGTTTGCTTGTATACAGCCAATCCTAGGGACCTAGGATGAAAACAAACTGGTCCGATTTTCTAATAGACTTAGTTTTAACTAAATAAGTCTGAACTGTCTATGCACATCCAAAGCATGCAGCACCCTCTCACTGGCAGATTGCAAAACGGCAAAAAAAGCAGGCAAATGAATAGACTGATTAAGTGACAACTCATTAACCTTGGGCATAAAAAATGGATTACAACATACCACCACACTGTCCATATGAAACACCAAAAAAGGAGGAGAAGCCATAAGGGCTTGAAGCTCAGACACCCATCTAGCAGAAGTAAGGGCCAACAAAATAACAGTCTTCCAAGAGCAATGCTGCAAGGAAGCTGAAGCAGCAGGCTCAAAAGGAGCCCGAGTCACTTTCTCCAAAACAAAATTAAGATCCCAGGGAGGAGGAACAGGCTTCCTGGAAAGTCTAATATGATGTATGTCTTTTAGAAATTGTTTAGATTCACATCAAGAAGCTAAAGGAGGAGATAAAGGTAGGCAAGCAGAGATAGCTGCCAAGTGGGCCTTAACAGAAGAATAAGCCAATCCAGCAATTCACACAGATAAGACAGAGCCAAAGGAAGATGCACAGAAAGTAGATCCAGGTTACAAGAGAGACACCAAACAGAAAACCTCTTCCATTTGGATAAGTAGAATTTCCTAGTACTGGGTTTCCTGGCCTCCTTCCTAAATGCATCTCAGAAAAAAAGGTGTCTATATGGAATCAAAATCCTATCACTCACAGTGTCAGTTGAAGGGTGGGGGCAGGTGGGGATGGATGAGAGATCCCTTGTCTTGTGCGAGTAGGTCCACCCTGTGAGGTGCAGAGGAAGAGGGAACCAATGCTGTCTCGGCCGAAAGGGAGTTACCAACAAGATTTTGGGAGTGTCCTGTTGAATTTTGAACAGGACTTTTGGAATAAGTGGAAGGGGAGGGAACATATAAAGAAACATTCTCTTCCAAGAAAAAGAAAGGGTGTCCACCTTCTATACAAGAGGAAGTTGTCTGTTCAAATGGGAGGCAAATAGATCTACTTGAGGAGCACCTCACTAGTGGGCAATGTCCAGAAACAAATCCCTGTGAAGCATCCATTCATGGGATTGAGTTAAGGACCTGCTCAGAGTGTCTACCACAATGTTTTGACCTGAGGGATTGTAAACTTCTTTTAGTGTCACTTGATATTGGACAGCAGTGCCAACTGGCAAAGAAGGTAAGATGTTGCCCCCCCCCCCCCCCCCGTTTGTTTATATATCACATCACTGTGGTGTTGTCTGTAAACACCTTGAGAGGCTCTGGGGAGAAAAGAAAATGAAACGCCTGGAGAGTTAGCAGAAGAGCTCTCTTTTCTTCTCTTTAACACTGATGTAATTCTTCTGTTGAAGGGGTGACCACATCCCCTGCACCTTTAAGGATCCAAAAGCTGCTCCCCATCCCACATCTGAAGCATCTGTGAACAGTTCCTGAGAAGGAAGAGGGGGGATGAAAAGGGAGCACTGTGTTTAAACACAACTGTTGGATACACCATTGAAGTTCCTTCTTGAAACAAGGTAGAAGAAGAACTGCAAAGTCTAGAGGATGTGCATGTTGATGCCAAACTGACTTCAGGAACCACTGAAATGTTCTCATGTGGAGTTTGGCCAGGGGGAGCATAGGGATGGTGGATGCCATGAAACCCAGAGCTCTCAGAAACTCCCTGACTATAATGGAGGCCAGAGGAAAAAAAGATTTTGAAAGAAGGAAATGAGACATAAGGCCTTGGGACGAGGCAGGGATGCCAGCATCTGAGTCAGAGAAGACTTTTTGAAGTTTGTTGTGAACCTCAGGCTTTGAAGAAGGGAAATGGCAAAATGAAGATTTTGCAACAGGATCTCTGTAGAGAAAGCCTTAATCAGCAGGTCATCCAAGTAAGGAAATACTTGGATCCCCTGAAGGCTGCAAAAAGAAATCACAGGAGCGAGGCATTTGGTGAATACCCTTGGGGCAGTAGAAACACCAAAGGGCAAAGCAGAGAACTGAAAGTGCCAGGAAACAACAGAGAAATGCAAAAACTTCCTGAAAAGGTGATGAATCATAAAATGGAGATAAGCATCCTTGAGATCCAGAGACACCATGTAAGCAGAGGCAAAAGAGGGAACAGAGTCTGAAGGGACAACATCTGAAAAATGGG
The DNA here is from genome assembly GCF_019279795.1 of Protopterus annectens. Classification (NCBI taxonomy): domain Eukaryota; kingdom Metazoa; phylum Chordata; order Ceratodontiformes; family Protopteridae; genus Protopterus; species Protopterus annectens. The sequence continues at coordinate 269,163,685 of NC_056726.1, read as the reverse complement.
CACCTTCAGAAAAGTGTTTAGATGAGAGAAGTCTAGAATAGGCCTCCAAGTACCCTCTGTTCTGGGTACTAGAAACATCCTGGAGTAAAACCCCTCCCCCTCTTTGGGACAGAGTCACCTCTTGACTAGTACCCTGAATCAAAAGGTCTCGAGCACCTCTGGGGAAATAAGGGCTGAGGAATGCCCATTCAAGGGGGAAGGGATTTGCACACTATGAAATACCTAAGATGAGTAATGGACAGAACCCAAGAATCCTGAGTAATCTGAAGCCAAACAGGGAGGGAGGGGGAGAGAGCAGAAGAGAAAGACGAATGTGGCTGGGAAAAATGGATAGTCAGACAGCACCTGGTTTATCTGTAAAGGAAAACATCTGAGTAACTGAAGTCTGAATAGCCTGAGAATGAGGAGCCCAGTTGCCACTCTTTTTGCTCTTAGGAGGAGGGCAAGACTGCCTGTGAACAAAGGCTGACTTATTGGGTAGTTTCTCTGAAATTTAGGAACAGGAAAAACAAACACATTTGAGTGAGTTCATACAAAGCCTTCCCCTAATCCTGAAGGGACTTTAACAAATCAGCAGCAGCCTCACCAAACAAGTGTTTATTATCAAGAGAGGCATCTGTCAGCTTAGCTTTGAAATCACCAGGAAATGTTTGAAACTGAAGCCAAGAATTCCTCCTCATCACTGACCCAAAAGCAGCAGCCCTAGAGGAAGCATCTGCTGCATCATAACTACACTTAATGGAACGACGGACCACCTGTGATGAAGTCCCTAACAGGGAAAGAGCAGAAGCTTTACCCTCAGAGTCTGGAAGATCAGAAATAACCTGGCACATCTGAGAAAGGAGAGCCAACACATACCTGGACATATGGGTCTGATAAGTAATAGCCCTGAAAAGTCAAGGTAGCTGAAGTGTAAACCTTCTTAGTTAGCCTTTCCATGGTCTGGCTGTCTTTATTAGAAGGCAGTAAAACTTGGGTGAAGGGAGCAACTGAGAGGGCTTCTCAGAGGCTGCAATCACCACAGAGGTGTCAGCAGCAGGACATTTGTACAAAAAGTTACAGTCCTCAGGCATACTATAAAACTTATCAGGTTTCTTGAGAGCAGGGGGGGGTGAGACTCAGGAGCTTTACAGAAATTGGAAAAGGCATTCAACAAAGCAGCCAAAACAGGAGCAACAGCAGAAAGTTTCAGAGATTCCATCTGCAGCAACTCATAGTACCTCTTATAGATGTCAGAGACCCGAGCACAATCTCATTTAAAAATTCCATCATCCTGGAGATTGTGTCCCCAAAATAAATCTCTTCAAAGGGAGTAACAGGACTGGTAGATTCCTCTACCTCTGGCCCACAGTCCAAAGCAGAAGGAATTTGAGAAGCATAAGCAAGGGAATCCTCATCAGAATCCAACTCCTCCACAGAGGAATCATTTTCCCTGGGCCTTTTAAGTGGAGTAGAGGACCAAGGGGCAACTGGAACAGAAACCCTGTAAGGAGGCTTCAATGCCATCAAAGCATTAAATAAACCCTGAGTGAAGGCCTGCCACTCAATCTGTGGATCCCTAGGGATGTCTGCCTTGTAAAACATAGAAGACTCTGTACCAGGATGGCATTCTGTAACAGTAATAGGAACTTCTTCCCTAACTAAGATCTGGGAAACACCCCTAGGCCCCTTGGAAATAATCAACTGTGATTCCCTTTCAATGTCCAAAGTGGAGATCTGCAAAGCCTCACTGGATGTGCTTAAAGCCAGATCCCCATTCTCCTCCAACCCAGTTGCAGCAGAGAAATCTGACAACAAAGCTGGGAAAATGTCCAGGCATTCACTCACCTCAGGAGAAACTATGAAGATTGGAGGAAGATGGGCGAAGGCTGCCAGCCTCATCAAATAGAATTTGATACATAATTCTATCTATTGTATAAATAAATGTAAAATACAGGCTTGTGTTTTTAAATGAAAGAAAACACTGTAAAATGTGAACTTCAAGATTGTTGCAACACTGCCATCTGCTGTAAGGAAAATCAAGCCAAGCATTTCAAATGTGTCTTTTGAAGTTGAAAAGATCTTATGAATCTCTGATGTTTTACAAGTCGGCTCCAGTGAGTCTGGATGTAGGTTTCAGGCTCATTGTTTTAAGGTTAAAGTTAAGGGCCAGAATTTACATGTGGAAAGTGCTTTATTGCTCTGGTTTCTGCTAGAGTGTATATGTGAAATGCCTTTTATTGTTGTAGTCTCCTGAGCAGGTCTTAGCTTGCTAAATAATGCAGTTTGTGGCCTGGGAACTCCAGACTAAGTGTCAAAATGATGTAATTTGGGAGGACCTTAGAAAGCTGTTGGCTAGTGTTTAAAAACTATTGTTGAGTGAGAGACTAAGAAGAAGCATTTTGATCTTGGACATCTAACCCAGCACTGCTTATGCTTTATTTATGTAAGTAGGATTATAGCACTGTGATTTCTCTTAGGAACAGTTAAACTTAGAAGAAAGTTAGACTAAGTATTTTTCTTTGAAATCGGATCTTTCTTACGATATTGTTTTAAGTTTCTGTGTGATCTCTGAACTTGAGTAGCATTGTATCGTAGTAGTTTTGTCTTGTGTTTTAATTATTTATTATTAAATATTTTAAAACCTTTGCCTGTGGCTGGTTTACGTAGAGATAATTTAACCTCTAAAGTACATCACATATTTACAGATTTTACTGTATAAGTCACTCCAAATTAAGTCTTGATTGTTTAGTCATACTACCATTGGATTATAATATTACACAGTAATAATTGGACACCCTTTTAAGGGCCTTTTAGTAGCTGATATTTATTAGCTGGGCGGTGGCAGGAATTACTACCATATGGTCTGGGTAATAGGGGCACAGCTGGAGAACCTGTGTCAGCCTTTTCCCAGGACGGTCTGTGTGGTTGTATAACCTCTTCTCAAAGTGTGTGTGTGTGTGTGTGTGTGTGTGTGTGTGTGTGTGTGTGTGTTGTGTCAGCTACGTGGGCAGGAACACAAAGCACTGGTTGGACAGAGAGGGTACTGGAGGTTTTAGCTTGCCCAGCTAGGCTGAGTCCTGGACCCTATAGCTGTGTCAGTGGGGAGTCTTATTGGGGACCTGGTGAGCAAGGGAGCAACCAGCGCCAGACTGAATGTGATCTCTGTGTGCACTTAAGGGACATTGTACTTTACTGTGTGTATTAGTTATTCTTTCCTCTTCTAGGAGTCACCCTCTCTGGTGTCAGTATAGATTTCAGACACCTGAGCACAATCCCATTTAAAAATTCCATCATCCTGGAGATCGTGTCCCCAAAATAATTCTCTTCAATGGGAGTAGCAGGACTGGTAGATTCCTCTACCTCTGACCCATAGTCCAAAGCAGAAGGAATTTGAGAAGAGTAAGTAAGGGATTCCTCATCAGAATCCAACTCCTCCACAGAGGAATCCTGTTCCCTGGGCCTTTTAAGTGGAGTAGTGGACCAAGGAGCAACAGGAACAGAAACCCCCTTGACAGGAACAGAAACCCCCTTGAGGAGGCTTCAATGCCATCGAAGCATTACATAAACCTTGAGTGAAGGCCCACCACTCATTCTGTGGATCCCTAGGGATGTCTGCCTTGTAAAACTTGAAAGACTCTGAACCAGGATGGCATTCTGTAACAGTAATAGGAACTTCTTCCCTAACTAAATTCTGAGAAACACCCTTAGTCCCCTTGGAAATAATCAAGCCCCTTGGAAATAATCAACTGTGTTTCCCTCTGAATCTCCGAAGTGGACATCTGCAAAGCTTCATTGGATGTGCTTAAAGCCAGATCCCCATTGGCCTCCAACCCAGTTGCAGCAGAGGAATCTGACAACAAAGCTGGGCAAATGTCCAGGCATTCCCTCACCTCAGGAGAAACATCCAGCAGAGGCTGGAGTGTGGAAGATTTCTGTCTTGGTTTCTTAACCCTCTTCTTCCCTGACAGCTGACCCTTGGGGTGGGAAGTTCCTTCCACAGTATCTTTAGAAAAAAGCTTAAGTCTCCAGATACAACATTAAGGAAGAAAGCCTACTATACAGAGTCTTCAGTACAAAAGGTTGACAAGATGGAGTAGGATGTATGGTCACGAGAGGTGCCAAGGCAAAATAAACACTGTGCATGGTGGTCTTTATGGGGAATCTGTCTCCCACACTGGTATTTACCCTTCTTGGATGACATAAAACCCCAGAAGTAACCAAAAGACAAGAAAAAAAGAAACCCCGATGGCACTTATCTGCAATGACTTAGAAACCAGCAATGGCAAGTAGGCATTTAGACAGACAATTGAGAGATGGTGTTCAGACTGGCGGCAAAAAAGTTCTGAGGGCGGTACGTTCAGATGTCACCTTTATGCCCTGCTTTACATGAGGAGCATACATATGACCTTCAGCATACCTTAAAGCAACCTAAGGCTTTTGTATACTGGCCAGATGTTGTGCTGCCCTAGGCGGGCAATCCCAGATGTAAAGAATACTGTAACAGTGAATGGAAGGACATTATGGGTTATGTACCAGATGCATCTAAAATCTATGCAGAAAGTCCTTCAATTTAGGTTTTTTAGAAGGCATTCTCTGACTGTGTAGAGTTTTAGAGCACTCCCCTTAAGACATCTCAGGTACACATTGATATGCTACTTGAACATCAGTATTAGGATAAGTTTTTATTTACAATGGAGGCTTATATTTTCTGACTTGAAAGTATTCCATTTTCTGGCTCTTATTTTATGATTTATGTTTGTTACATAGGCATAACATTTGAAACCAGTTCACTAAATATCCAGCTAGAGTAAAAATAATATGTGCTTGACATTTTCCCCTAGAACTTTGACATTTGGATGTTATTTGCTATTGGAAACTAAAGTAATCACCATTGCTTCTTATTCAGTTTTCCAATAAAGGAATCATGTTTATCAATTTCAAGAAATCTATAACTTTAGACATTATGACATCATATCTAGCCCATTTTGAAAAATGGATGATAGTTTGCTTTCTCAGCCGTAAATTCCCATCTGGCTTTACATTTGTGCCTTAAGGACACCACTATGAAATTTGATAAAGTACTCTGTGGTGGTGGTGCTGCGGTAGCGTTGTCACCTCACAGTAAGACGTTATCCTGTTCGATTCTCAGCTAGAGCGTCTTCTGTGTGGAGACATGCATGAATAGGCGTACCTTCTAAAACAAAAATAAAACCTTCGTTGAAGGTTGTGCGTCAGAGCTGGCAACTCAGCACGTAAAAATCTACTGCCAATCATTAGTTCCACTGTGGCGACCCCTAACTGGGAAAAGCCGAAAGAAACAACAACTCATCAGTGCTTCCAAAAGTCCAGATAATAATTCTAAAATGCAATAATTTCTTCAGGGAAATAGCTAAATAGAGAATGCATGGTTTAAATCAAATCAATTTCACAGCAAATTAAAAGAACTCGTACACCGCACAAAACTTCAACATTAACACAACATTCAAACACTAAATTCAGCTGAAAATAATATTAATTGTTCTACATCTATATTAATATAAGCAAATTCAATTATCTTTTGCGGCTGTTAGTCATGATTTTGCAAAATTATATAGGCTGAGGAAATCTGAACCCTCTGACATAACTAAAATAACTTTTTTCTTTGCAAAAATATTTAGCTATAAATACACACACACAAACACACACACACACTATAAATCATTAAAAAAAAGCTAAAGACATCATTGTACTTTGGAAATGGAAAAGACTATACATCTGATGTGGGAAATATTTTAAATGATAAACTTATAACTGGAAAATATAAGATACAAAGCAATCAAGAACAGCATAACATAGTAGGCTATGACAAATAAAATGATAAAATGAGATCGTATCTAGAAGAAATGTAACAGCATTAAGAACAGGTACTGCACTTAAGTATGATAAACAAAACAGACAAAGTTAGGCTGGTTGCACAGGAACCAGTTTTAGCCCTAATAAACTAGGCTGCAATAATTAATAAAATGATTGACAAAATAAAACTTACCAAGAGACAGTTCTTTTATATTTCATGGTTTTCTGCTTTGAAATTTATGACGACTTTGGCAGAAACTAATACAAGCACATGATTATGGGATGCAAATGATCTAGGCAACCTTACAAACTCATTTCATGAAGCAGCAGGGGATGATAGTATTACCAAGAAAGATCTAAACTGAACTAAAATGAAACTAAGTAAACGATTAGTCACAGTTATGAAAGTGAGCTATGAAACAGTACAAATCCCCAAAGTCTGGAAAATATAGGAAACTATGTCAAAAACAGCAGGCCTATAAGTCTTCATTTTCATTTATTTATACTTTTCAGACCAAGTTAGTCCCATTAGGCCAGCAATCTCTTTTCAGTAGATACCTGAGGTAATATTTATACTAACCAGGGGAAAGCTAGTCAGAAATTCCTCTACTTTTTTTCATTAAATGTTAAGGAAACTTTTACATCTGCTTGATGGGGCCCTCAGTTTAATGGCTAATCCAAAACAAGGCAACGTCAGTGTTGGAAAATTAATCTAATAATTTGGGGTGGGAACAGAATCCAAAGCCTTCTGATCTTTCAGCATTAAAAGTGAATGTGTTACCTACTAATCCACTGTCACTACCTATAAAGTGCAAGAAAAATAACAGAATGCCCAAAATAACATGAAACTTTTAGCAAGCTCTTTAATCCAGCAAATATATAGCTAGAGAATGCAATAAGTCATCCCTTGCTGATTATAATCTGCCATCAGATATTTCATTTTTTAGAATAGTTCCATAACATAAGCATGGACTTATAAAAATCCATATTTTCACACAGTCCGCATGGAAATTCCCCCCTTATTCATAAATTAGCCAGCAGTCGTCTAAGTGGCTGTGCATTTATGGACTATGTTTAGTCCACAATTATGGCAGGAGGAATGTATACAGATATGGATCACACTGCTGCAAAGGCATGCATCTTTTATGGATCATGCCCTAGGGGATATAGTACTCTTCAGAATTACGCTCCCCTGTTTTGGACACATTCCAGATGATTCATGAACTGTGTACAGCAATACACAGTAGCTGAACAAATATGTTTATGTTTGTACAAAATTAAGAAATGGATCACACTATGGACAGCAGGTTACCCTCCTGTTTAAGATTTGCATGCTGTTTTTGACCTGTGCACATGTAATAACCGAATACATTCAAGAACTTTACCACAAGATAAACCCTTAGCACATGCAGGCATGTTGAAAGTAACTGGCATGGACATGATTAAAGTCTGTTGCCAAATAAACATGAGCATTGAAAACAAATGGGCAATGTAAACAACATTACCTAGATTTATCATTTGCGGACATGAACGAGTAGCAGAAAGTTACTGCTGTCAGTCTTAAAATCTTCATACTTGGCATCATACCTCTCAACCTCTTAGTGTATGAAATCTGGACAAAGCCTAACAAAATGTGGGGACAAAGGCCCAAAAATGCAGACAGCTTTTAAATATTGCTCTTATAAACTTTGATGGTTGCTAGAGTAACGGGGTTTGTATCAACATCAACATACATTTACTGAAGTATTTGAAGGCTGAAACACAAATGTATGTCATTATTTGGTGACGTCAATATTCAGATTATGCTAGTGATTTGCTAGAAAACCACAAATTTCAAGAGGAACAGACCAAAAAATATGAGGGAAAAATCTGGACATTTTGCAAACATCTGGACAGTTAAGAGGTATGCTGGACATTATTCCCAGTCACCTGCCACTTGTTATCAATGCGATATACTACTGGTAAAGTCTACAATTCTGAAGCCCTTGACATTCAAGGGGACAGAAGTAAAAAAGCAGGATCCAGTAGTAAGATTTCCTGAATGTTGCAGAGAGATGGTAGTGTATGGGGTCTACTTCCTGGCTCTGCAGTCACAGCATGGAGGGATTAAAAATGTTTCCCCTTCAATGCCTTGACTCCCAGGCAGGACAAGGAAAATTAACATATGGGAATATGGGGGTCCATTTGAGCAAATGCTTCCGTTGGCTTAAGTACTGCTACATCCTTTATAAAGTCAAGGGTCGAGTATGGTTATAAGTAGCAGTTTAGGCTGCATTTCAGTGAACAGTAGTAGGGTTTTGAAGCAAACATATCAAGTTATTTGTAGAATTTTTCAACAAACATCACTGATGTTGTTGCTCAGCTATGTGGTGCAGAACATAACTGCAGAAGTAGTGTCCAAATCTTCTGGTACTGATATCACAACTGTTGGTGCACAGTTCCAATCCCATAATTTATGGGGATGGGAATGGCCTCTTACACAGATGTAAAAGCCTTTCTTTTTCAACATCAGGAGAGATATTACAGGTGGTTAGGAGGGACCAGCTATAATGCTGTGTACAATTGTAGGTGTTTTGTTAGATATTACTGGTGTTGGAGAGGGACAGACTATAATGGATTGATGGAATTATTTCAAAATTTAATTAAAAAGAAAAAAGCGAAGATATAAAAGGGAGCCATGGACAATGTTTGGGGAATTATTAACATAGTTATTTCACTAATGGAGTAATGTGACTCCAAAACTTATTAGACTGGGTAGAATGGACTTACCCCATGGCATAACAGGGTTCCTGAATCATTCTAGGCTTTACTATAGACTTGTACCACATGCTAGTTTTAGACCACAGGACACTACACTAATGAATCTTGTTCAATATACATTACATATTGTGAAAGAAAATGAAAAATACAATTTTAGATCTTTTAGATTTTTCTATGGCCTTTGACTATGTTGAGGGGCCCATATAATTCAGTTCTTGATAATCCCAGCGTCATTCAACATTTCACATCCATACACTATTTCTGATAGTTGCATTTTATCTGAGTAGGTCCTATTTTGTGCCTTTATAAATACTATTGACTACAGACAAATGGTATATTTTAAAAATCACAGCTCATACACCATCCCAAATAAAATATATTTGCAACACGAATGGATTATATCACGTTATACACCCCCCCCCCATTAATATTCAAAAACGTGCATGCTGATTGGTCAGCATGCATGTTGTAAATCAGAGTTATAGTAATGGAAAAAGGTCCGGTCACCTGGACTTTTTCCATTACTATAACTCTTTTTTCTCACTGTTTCGTTATGTTAAACGAGTTTAACATAGCAAGACAGCTTTAAAAAAAGCAACAAAGATTCTCTGTTGCTTTTTTAAAGCTGTCTCGCTACGTTAAACTCCTTTAACATAGCGAGACAGTTTGTAAAAAGCAACGGATATCTTGCTTTCTCTGTTGCTTTTTTCAAAACTGTCTCGCTATGTTAAATGGGTATAACATACTGAGACAGCTTTAAAAAAAGCAACGGAGATTCTCCATTGCTTTTTTTAAAGCTGTCTTGCTATGTTAAACCCATTTAACATAGCGAAAACAGTTTGTAAAAAGCAACGAAGATCTTGCTTTCTCCATTGCTTTTGCCCACAGTTCTGATGTACTGCGTAGGCATAAGCATGCGCAGTACATCAGAACTGCCGCAGAATACCAGACAGCTGCGGAAGGGCAGCAAGGAGGCATTATACAATGCCATTATTTAAGAAAAGTAATTATTTTTTTTCACAAATAATGTCATTGTATAATAGCAATAACCCACTTCTGGGTGTGGGTAATGCTGGATTTGCCCATGGTTGGCTTTGTTTGACCACTCAGGCTTCGCCCTCGTGACCAAACCACGCCAACTGTGGGTAAATCCAGCATTACCCACACCCAGGCGTGGGTTATTGCTATAATATTCTAACACTGGTGGACCTTTACTATGTAGATTGTATTTATGTAGTTATTTATGTAGTTATTTATGTAGTTATTTATGTAGTTATTTATGTAGTTATTTATGTAGTTATTTATGTAGTTATTTATGTAGTTATTTATGTAGTTATTTATGTAGTTCAGTATTTTTTTTTTTTTATTTTGGAGCACATTCCCAAACTATAACTTGCTATAAAGGCTTTCCTATACAAGTTTATCTCAAGCATATTTTGTAAGAATTCTGAAATAAACTACATAATTCCTAAACATCTTCACAGTGTCTGCTGCTGTTCTGGTTTTGGCTCTTTCACAACTGTTTTAACTTTTTCTCTGTGTCAAGCTAAAGTCCTTGTGATGCTAACATATATATGACTCATATTTCAGACTGGTGTCTCTTTTTACATCTGATCTTACTAAATATGATATTGCACTGTCTGTTTCTGTTTAGAAGCTAGTCTCCTGTCATGTTTTTCTCTATTGGCATTCACACTAAAAGATCAACAGTTATCCTTCAGTTAATTTGTGAAGCAATACTTTGGAAGACTTTTGTCACTGATGAAACAAACTGGCATATAAGGAATCTTTACCTTATTAATGGTCTTAGAATTATACAGCTTTGTACTTTTTTTCATTTAACTTTATCTGCAAGAAAGCTTGAGTTGTATCTGGCAAAGAAAAAAGTACTTAGAATTTGCCATTATTGCAACCACCACCTCAATTGTAAGTAATAGGCAATGTTATCTTTTTATCACTTAGTGTCAGAGAAGTGCAGTGCTAGCTTATATTGTGGCTAATTTCAGATAGAATGAAAATTAGTGCCATCTGGAATCTGTTGACTGGTTTGTGCAAGCTCACCACTTGCAGAGGACAGGGGGTGAAGATAAAATTTAGTCACTGAGTGTGCCCAGCCTTTGTTGCTAAGGAGCGAGCTAACATCCACTTTTCTACTCTATAAAAACCTACTGATTTGTTATATCCACTGTAGTGCAAAGCAGTGCTCATCTGCCTACAATAAAGGACTGGGATATAAGAGCAAAGTTTTTTTTTTGTCTACCATAGACTAAACTGTTATTTTAATAATGCTTTTAAGATTTGATCTTAAAATGTTATTCAACTTAATTAGCTCTTCTAGGAAACTAGCCGAAGAGCAATTTACAATAGGCTCAACCACTGGAGACCGCTCTACACAAGAGAGATGGAAGACCCCCCCCCCCACTCCATGCAGCATCATGAGCACTATCATGGATCTCAAACTCTTTACCCGAAAACTCAACCTTAAGGTATTTGTTCATGAAAATGATTTATGAATGGACCCCACCCAAACAGACCCTATCTCCATTTGAAGAAACTGGAAAAAGAAACATTCTGTCCATCTCTCCACCTGGTTATTGGTGCATTTAGACAACTTACAGAGACAAACCAAGGAGAATCATGAAGCCAGATAAAGGAGGCCTTATCATAGCAATGAACACCTCTGCCTATAGCAAGAAGGTTATCAACATGTTGATCAATCCAACTTTCTAGAACACCAGCAATTTTGGGAAAATTCAAACAGCCTACAAAGAGACTCTCCTAGAAATCACCATAGTGAATGAAGAATGGCTTAAAATGGGCATGAATTTCTGATTCTATTATACCCTATATTACCTAATTTCTCAGCATTCCAAGTCTCAAAAAAACTATACAAGACCAGTCATAGTCAGTGAGGATCCATAACAGACCCTTTTCCTTTTACTTGTAAGTTCAAATAAAGCCCCTTGTAAGTCATTCATACTGGACACAATGGATTTTCTAAAAAAGAACTAGAACTACCAACTAGGATGTTACCTTTATAACAACAGATGTTAAGGTCTACTTGTACTTAGTCATATCTACTGTATCACCACAGTAATCAAAGCCTATAACAGGGCATAGGAGGCTTTACCAGGTGAGACATATATTACAGGCAGACTTTTGAATTTACTTCCGAGGAACAACTACTGCCAATTTGAAGGACATTACTTAAGACAAAACCACACTGATAATGTGGGTAACACAGCATTAAGGAAATGGGAGGAAGAATCATAGATTTATAGGATGATACTAGGCTATTGCCACAGAGGCCCTTATAAGCCTAGCCAAGAATTTCACCCATGTTCCCTCAAAGTCAGCACCTGTTTCCCCTGTCCAGCAGGGAGACAGGTGGGATCCCAGGGGTGTATTTTCTGTTTCCCATCCAGTTGTCCAGGATCCTCTTAAAGAGGGCCAGAGAGGTACTCTGCTTGACATGGAAAGGGAGTCTATTCCACAGATGGGGGAGTCTCTGGGACACAAATCTATCCCACCAACAAGTACTATTAATGTCATAGACCAGGTTGAGGCCTTGCGTGCATGTTGCGAGTGAAGTTTGACTTCTGGATATGCAGCATTTCCATCAAGGCTGGGTCTGAGATGGCTTTGCATGTTAGACACAGGTCACTTCTGAGCACTCTGTATGAGATTGAGTAGAGGGACAGGACTTTTAGCATATCTGTATAGGATAAGTGTTTGAGACCCTAGATTTTCCTGGTCAGGAACTACTGTGGTCTTTCCAGCTGATGCATGTGCTTGGCAAGGTACATGCCAAAGGGGACTGTGTACTCAATGGGTCTGATAAGAGAGGAGTACAGGGATGTTGTGACCTCCTTGTTCCTGGATGAAATACCCTTACTTATGAGGTGAGCCATGTAGAAAGCCTTCCATACAATGTGGTGGTCAAAAGTCAGGTTGCTATCAACCTGGGTGCCCAAGTCCCTCACGACTGATTGCAGACTTAATACATTGTTGTTAATGCGATAATCAGTAGGGATGCCATTTTCCCCAAAGGGGATGCATTTCTTGGCATTCAGTTTGAGGCCATGCTTCTGGCATCAGTCATTTGTTTGGGTAAGGCCCTCTTGAAAGATGTTCACATCACTAGGGGAATTTAAGACAACACCCAGCTTGCAATCATCTGCAAACTTTGCCAGCCATAGACCACTGCTTTTGGCTTGCACCTCTGAAAAGCATATCCCAAACAGTAGAGGCCCTGAGAACAATCACTAGGGTACACCGCTCATTACAGGTCTACTACTAGAGGTGGCTTCCCCTATTTAGAAGGAGTGGGTACCATCAGTGAGCCAGTTAGCTACTCATCTAGTAACATATGGGTTGGTGCCTAGCTGGGAGAGTTCATCTATTATACTTGAGTGGGGAATAGTGTCGAAGGCTTTGGCTTGGTCATGGTAGGCGGTGTGCAGTTTTCCCCTCGTCCATGGCTTTGGCGACTGTTTCAAAGAAGTCAGCAAAGTTTAACAGGCATAATCTCCCTTTGACAAAACAAAACTGTGTGGGGTCAACTGTTTGAAGATTGCCAATGTCCTTGTTTATAAGGTCTATGATAATGCATTCCATGGCCTTGCAGATCAGGCTAGATAGGCTGATGGACCTATAATTGCCTGTGTCAGCAGACGCCCCACCTTTGTCAAGAGGAATGACAGTGGCTGTCCTCCATTCAGCTAGGATGAAGCCAGTGCTCAAGCTTTGGTTGAACAGGGTGCCTAATGGAGCTGAAAACTCATGCCTGAGTTCATGCACTATACAGCCAGAGATGTTGCCGGGTCCCATGGAGACTGTACTTTTTTGCCTTTGAGAGGGGATTAAACACCTGCTCCCTGGTGATGAGGGGAGGGAGCAGGTGCTGGGGATGTCCTGGTTTACTGATGGGGGCAACAGGGGTAAAGTTTTCATTGAACCTGTCTAACAGCAGGTTGGCTATATGTACGGCATTTGTGCATATGGTGTTCCACCAGTTCAGAGCAGATTTGGGTGATACCTTTGAGATTGTGGACATATGTGAAGAAGGCCTTGTGTTTCTCCTTAGTGGATGTGGCCAATTTAGACTCACAGATAGCCTTAGAGGATTTCACTAGTGACCTTATTTGCTTGTTCAGACAAGAGAGATTGCTTCCAACTTGGCACTTGCTCCTTCTTGGTCACGGATAGCATTTTTTTCCTTTTTTTTTATAGAGTTTATTTCTGCTGTCCACCAGATATGTTCACTCTTCCTTGAGGAAGATGATTTAGTCCTGTCAGGTACTGCTGAGTCCATACAGCTATGTAGGTGTTCATATATTATTTTTGGTATAGGCTTGGACATTAGTGCTAGTTCCAACTGAAGGAATGGCAGCTGTGAAGCTGCTTATACCTGCTCTCAGGAGACTGTAGTCAGCTTAGGACAAGTTTTTGTTTGACCCTGATGGGGGGGGGGGGAGGGGTTGTCAAAGGAGATGGTGACTTTGAAAGTGATCACTTTATGGTCGCATCTTACCAAGGAGGATGTCACTGTAGGGGTGCTACAGTGGCTACTCATGTTGGTTAGGACAAGGTCCAGGATATTTTCACCTCTCGTAAGGGTGTCGACCAGTTGATACAATGCACTGGCAAAGCTGAGGAATCTCTTGGTATTCATGTTTGGGCTAGAATAGGTTTTCTACTCTATTGTTGGGTAGTTGAACTTACCCAGGATCAGGGTAGAGGGTTGAATCTTGATGGATTCAGGTAAGTCCAGATAGGATGCGGGCATCCTGAGTCATGGTTGGGGGGTCTTGTAGCTAGCTATGATTTGAATAGGTGTTTTGTCAATAGTTAACTGCACTTGGAGTGTCTCCTGTGCATCATACCATTTGACCAGCCTGAAAGTGTGTATGTCTTTGATGAATATTGAAACTCAACCTCCTTTGGGTTTGTAGCCCTCCCTTTGGGGTCTGAAAGTATGGTAGCATGAATAACCTGGTAAAGGTCGGGTGCTCTCCACAGCTTTGAACCAGGTTTCAGTGACTTCACAAATGTCATTATCCTCCAGGGCAAGGAATGCTTGCAATGAGTGCAGTTTCATGTTAAGACGCCTAGCGTTTAGCAGCATGACCTTTTAACTTTCATATGGAAGAATTTTTCATGTTGGCAATTTTGTACTCATGACTTTGCCTAAAATAGGCACTATGGGGGAGGCAAGAGCCACTGCTAGACACATGAAGCTCGGGGGAGGCAAGAGCCACTGCTAGACACATGAAGCTCAGGGGAGACAGAAGTCCATCTCTGGCAAAGCATCATGATATGTCAGTCATGTCCTCCCAGGCTGTCAGGTACTGGATCCCCTTGGAATGACACCAGAAACCAAGCCAGTTGCTAAAGTCAATCATTTTCTATTTGTATTGAGGCATCATTCTGTGTGACGGTAGGATGCTGCTTAAGGCTAGGGAGATACCTGCCTGGGACACATTCAGCAAGCTCACTTATGTCTCTCTTCATATAGTCCAGAGAGGTACGTCTCGTGTCTTTCACACCATCATGAACTATGACAGAGTCATAACAGTACCTATTAAGAGACTTGAGTGCATGTGTGATATGGCAGATTCTAGCACCTGACAAGCAAATTACAGTGACTTTCTCCTTGTCTCGCCTGGTGAGGGGCACATATGTGTGTCTCACAATAGAGTCTCCTACGACTAGTATGTTGGGTTGGTGGCTGAGCCTTAGAGACTGAGACACAGGAGTGTGTACTATGTGTGATGCTTGGTGCTGTGGGTTGTGATGTGAATGCATGTTTTTGCTTTGGAGGTCTATTTTGTTTAGGTATGTTTTTGTTGAGAAGAAAACCACTGTACTACTGACTAAATAAAAAGCAATTTAACAATGACTTAGTTTTTGTTGAGAACCTCCGCATATGTAGGAGTGTACTGTACAGGTGTGGGTGGTGTTAGAGGTGTGGTGTTTGTATTGTTTCTGCAGACAATCTTCATAGTGCCAGATGTACTGGCTTGTGACAGAGCAAGGATTTTGCATCTTTCACATATTGTATTCCTGGGTGGTAGTAGTAGAGAGTTGTCTGTGTATATAAGGCAGTTGCTACACTGTCTCAGGATGCCCATATCAACCAGACTAGCAGGAGAAACCACAGGAAATTGTCCATCCATGTTTGTCAAAATCTGTGGGAGAGCGGTCAGGAATAGTAGAGTGGGTACTACTATAGGTGTGAGTAGGGCTGGATAAAATCAATACAGTACCTGCAAGCGAGGGCCTTACTTACACAGGAGTGCTGGCAAGGGAAGAAAATGCAGCTGAAATACCTTGCAAAGGGTTAAGACAGCCCAGTGGTGGTGTGTGACATGCAAACAAGCACAAACCCATGCAAATTCAGAGTTTAAATAACACAAAAACAAAAGTAAAATAGAAACACTGGAGTTGATCAATCAACTCTTGTCCCTGAGCTCTTAGCTCAACACCCTATGCCAGACCAGTTTCAACCTGTTCACTTACTCCCACTAAGTGCAGGCAGGCCCCAGCCAACACAAAATGGCTTAGCAGGAAAGACAGAAATTACACAATTAGATCTGGATACAGCAAACCTGTAACCAGACTATGCTAAAGATACTCAAACTCTGTTTAGGTCGATTTAACACAGAAGAACAGATGCAAACTTAAATATAACAGTAGCAAACAAGAGCAAACTGATTTCAACAAATTAACTAATTAACCAGTAAAAAAGCTAAAAAAAAACTAAGCCTTGTTCCAGCAACCTTCAATCAGATGAGTTCTAACTGCACACTCCTGCCACTAGGGTGCGGTGAACCCTCTCAAAAAAAGATGGCCTGGATTAGTGCTCAAGTTATATAAACAGAGCTAGATTCAGCAAGTCTGACTCTAGTATATGCTACAGCAAACAAGGTGTACCAATTTCAGAAACAGTTCAAATAAGCAAGCGCAATAAGCCTTCAACCAGCAATTCCAAGCTCAGAAGGGTAGAACCTAGCCTATCCTCCCACAGGAGTGTAGACCATAAACCTTCTTAATGCAAAATAACTGGCCTGAAGGTCAAGTGCTTAAGCCAGAACTGAGACACTTCTAGAATAACAGACACACTAAGCCTTCAACCAGTATTTCCCAACTTAGAAGGATGTAAGCACAAACCTTCTTAATGTAAAACAACTGGTCTGAAGCCTAAGTGCTTAAACAAAAAGGCTTAGAATAACAGTTATAATTTAATCAGGCTGCTAACGAGCAGTAATAAATGCAGCAGAATAAATGCAACTGAATAATTTTAACAACAAGCAGTGAAAGTAAAATAAATTAATAAAGTAGGAAGAAACACAAATACAGTAAAAGCAGATGAATAAAGTGTATATTTTTAAGGTTAAGTGGGAAGGAAGGAAAACAAGATAATTCAAGGTTGAGAAACTAAGGAGGTGAGGCTTCCCCAAATGATCTCTCTCTACCCAGTAGAATGAGATGGGACTGGGAGAAGTGTCCAAAATGAGATTTATAGTAGGGGTGGGCAATTCAAAAGCCACCAAATTTAAGAAAACAAGAACTGGGTGGATGGGAGGAGAAAATTTCAGCCAGAACACACAAACACTCCAGCTAACTATAGATATTTCTAAATAAAAGAGCAATGCTGTTTCTCAGCTCCCCCCACTAATTAACTGATGCTATTCACAGCTTGCAAAGAAATTATTAACTTTATTTAACTGACCCTAGCCAATAGCTCTTAAAACTCTAACAGAACAGAAAATGTAAAACAAAACAAATGTAATACTGGAATAAGGTACAAAACAGAAGTGATCAAACCTTAAATGAAGATCTTCAAATCAAAATTCAGAGCAAGCAGACCACACAAACCCTTCAGCTAAATACAAATATTTCTAAGTAAAAGATCAATGCTGTTTCTCAGCTCCCCCCACTAATTAACTGATGCTATTCACAGTTTGCCATGGTCCATTTACCACATCATGTTTTATTCCCACATGAGCTGCTACTTATGACTTATTGATGACATCTTTATCATCTGGAACAGTGATCTCGATAACCTGTAACTTTTCTTTCAAGACATTGAAAACTCTACAAACTTACCCTGAGTCATAGATGTTCTGTCTTGAATCTATGAATTTCCTGGATCGCAAAGACAGCAAAAATCCCAACAGCAATCTCCTCACCTACGACCACTAAATGAAACCTATCCAGGTCAACTTGTTGCTGTACAACAGCAGCATGGACCCCCACAAAATGAAGAGAAATATCATAAAATCACAAGGACTCTGAATCACCAGGGCATGCAAGGACATAGAAGCTGTCAAATGAGCAGAATAAAAGGCACACCACGACAATCGAAGCAAACCGTACGAGGGTCTAAATCCTTTATTACCAGTAAGTGCTTTCACATCTCTCAGGACACTTCTTCAGACTTTAAAATCAAATTTACAATGAGGCATTAAATAGTCTTGCTTACCTGAAAGGACATAGAAGCCTTCACTAAGATCGTCAGCCTACAAAAATATTTTTTGGCAAGAGGATACACAAATGTCTTGACCATCAAATGCCCAAACCCATCATCAACTGAAAGAAAGATGACTCCCCCCATGATAACCCAAGAGACAACCCACAAAGATATCTAATAAGCCTTGGCCAACAGAGGAGCAATGACAACTGGAACTCCAGCATCACCCTCACTTATTCTAGAGACTACCCAGAGATCAAACGCACTGTCAAAGATAACTGGTGCATCATTACTGAAAACAGGAACCTCAACAAGATACTCCCCCAACAGCGAAGATTCACCATTAGAAAAAACAAAGGTCATCCAGAATTATGTTGAAAACTCCCACCATCCTAAGGATAATGATAACCAGAAATGGGGCATTCCCATGTGGCCATTCCATACTGAAGCTACTACAAAAGTTTATGAGCAGCAGATCCATTTTCCAGTGCCTAAATACCAGAAAGTTCTACTGCAGTCAACTCAATATTTACTGCAACAGAGATACAGTTGTTTTTACAGGGTTCAGTGTGATAACTGCCAAGCATTTTACATCAGGAAGAACATTAACAAACTCAAAACCAGGATAGCCCAGCATTACTCTGAAATCAAAAATGACACATTGCTTCTTAACATGTTTGACTAAAGGGTTGTTCAAACAGGACACCATGCCTTCAAATTCTTCATGCTGGACTGCATTGATCTGGGGCAGCTTGTTGGGAACAAAAATAATTTGGAAAAGAAAAGAACTTCAATGGTAGATTAGGCTAAAAGCAGGCAAACTTCCTGGACTAAATACCACCTTTTCTATCAGCTTTGTCTTCAACATGAGGAAACTCAACAACCACATGTCCTAATGAGGGCCAAGATTCTTCTTTTTGTTTATTGACTGAATCCTAAGTATGTACATTTGATGGAGATTCATCAGTTATCCTCATCTGCTGTAACACTTATTCTTCAACACGGTTGGTTATTTTTCAATGTGCTTTGCAATCTCATGTTTATCCAGCTTTAGTATAGTCTACTGTTGTAAATGTTTAACTAGCTAATCCCCATGGGTTTATTTACATAATTTTTTTCTATAGTCCTCAATAGTACGTCCACTTATTGCCCCAGTAACCTTATGATTTTAGAGTTGCACTTTATTTTAGCATACTCAATACTAAATGGGAAGATCCAGCAAAGACTAATAAAAGTGCTGGCAGAACAGATATGCACTCCACCACACACACATTTCCTCCTCCTTGAACAACACATCACACAAAATGCACACATGACTACTTAAGAGATCATACTTTTTTCAATATTACCACTTTGTCTTTTGTTTTTAATTTTTCTTTTTTATATGTATGATTTTTTAAACATGTGATTTTAAATTGTCTGCTTTTCCTTTTGTCAGGATTAAGATAGCAGAGAAATGGAAGTTTCTGTTGTTAAAACTTAGGAAAGATATATCCTTGTATATCTGCAGATTACAAAAACTTTATTGAAATAAATGATTGTTGCAACTATAGAACACAGTGGAGACCCATTTTCTGATCAACTCTATGGGTAGGCAACACCCTACCCGGTCACAATCACACCCAGAGGGAAAGCTCCAGGCAGGTTAACACCCACTTTTCTACTATATAAAACCCCACTGATTTGTTACATCCACTGCAATGCAGAGTAGCACTCATCTGTCTACAATATAGGAATAGACTACAAGAGCACCGAGTATGCTGGGTTTTTTCTACCCTAGAGTAACTGTTATTTTGATAATGGTTTTAAAATTTCACCTTCAGTTTTATCTTAATTATCTATTTTAGGATGTAAGGCCATTCCAATCAGCTCAGCCATTGGAGCCTACTATACACAAGACGAGAAAGAGAAGAATTTCCCTTAAGGGAGCGCAGCAGCACATCCAATTAATCGAGGTCTCTTCAGAACAAAGAATAGGCGAACTTGCTAATTTCAAATACGAATAAACATGGTCCATGTAGTAAAAGAATGTTTACATCAAATTTCATTGAAGAGTTAATTTAGCTGTCAGATAAGAGAGAGAGTTTAATGGTACTACCAAAACGTTTTATGGATAAGTAGGTAATAAAAGTAGCAAGCATGGAATATTCTTATTTCCTTGCATTCTAAAGTTGAAATTCCTTAAAAAGCTTTACAGAGTGGTGGCAATTACATATATGATATCGGTATATCCATGCTATCATTATAATATTCCCTGATTCTGCTGTTTACTTTATATGCTGCCCTGTTCAGCATTCTTGAAGAAACTCCAATCTGGCACTTCAAAATAACAAAGAATAAATGGGCTTATTCAGAACACAGAAAGGAATATAAATTCTGGCAACACAAAACCTACACTTTTGGCATGTATTTCAAGACAAATTACAAATGCTGAGATTGCTGTAACTGACAGAGAGAGAGTGAAGGAGAAAGAAATGAGGTTATGAAACAAACATTTTATATTAGTTGTCACTTAAGAAGACTTCTATAGCCATAGCTTTATAATACTACATCAAGGGCAGAGTCTAAGAATAGCAGATATAAAAGGAAAATGGAACAGGAAGGGGGCATGGCCAAAATGGTGAGCAATTAACAGTGCTGTTTTTAGCTTTGCTTCATTTTAACATCTCTGAAATGATTTTTACTAAAAACCTGAAATAGAATGTTTCAGAACTTGATAGATTTGTAACTGAACATCTGCTGAAAGATTTACTACAAAAAAATAAGTGTGAAACTCTTTTAATTGCTTTTTCCTGTCAAGAAAACTAGAATCAACTAATTTTCTCAGAATGTGCAACTCTAAGCCCAGTACATAGGACAGTACTATGAAAAAAGACATACAGGCTATATACCAAGTAACATATGTGAGTTATCTGTAAAGACAGATTTATTAGAAAGCAAAATAGACAATTTCAGAGAGGAAAAAAACTGCTGAGTGAATCTGACAACAACAGGATCAGAGGAAGTTACTAGGATATTGGCCCTAAGGCCCCTCTAAGCCTAGCCAAGAGTTTAGTCCATGCATAGATAAATCAGCATCCAATGCCCCTGCCCAACAGGGACATGGGTGGAATCCCAGGGATGTATATAGGATCATAGGAAGTTACTAGGCTATTGACCCTGAGGCCCTTTTGATCACAAATGATCAAAAGAGGGAACATCTGATTTTGATTGAAGATTACTTGAAAATGAGAAAAAAACATTCTGGGATAAAATAGAAAACTTAGAGAAATATAAGGAATAACATCAGGTTTCATGGAAAAGAAGGAGACAGTATGATTCAAGTCCTTATTGCCTGGCTGCCTAAAATGTTGAACTTGCCTAAACCTTTTTCCTTTGACATCAAAAGGGTATATAGATGATGTTCGAACTCATCTTAAAAAAAAAAAAAAAAAAACACCTTCACCAAGGTCAGTGCTCAGAAGATTTTTCTCAAGTCAAGATAAGGATTTAGTCTTAAAAGTCAAATGTACTAATTATCCACTGAAATTAAAGTAAATATAAGATTTAAATATGACTATTCTACATTAGTGATGCCCAAGAGAAAAGCATGTGTGACACTTGTTAAAAGCACAGATCTTGTTTCCAGCAAAAATAAGGATTCACCTTCACAAAGGAAAGAATATTCTGAACACCTTGGAAGAGGGCAAATGACTTTATAGTGAAAAATGAAATCCTAGGAAAAAAAACTGAGGAAATGTACTGGAATATATTAACTTCTTTGAAGAGAAATGCAACAAGAGCTGGTTGGTTAATAAAATACAAAAACAGTAAAAAAATTGAAGGACAAATGAGAATCAATGTATATCATGGTTATGAATTCTAATTAATTTAAATAAGTGCTTGAATACTCATGAGCAGGTGCTGCACATTACTTTTTATAAGGTAAATAATTTATTTCCCTACTTCAGATGGTAATTATTTCCCTTTTTAAAATATTACAGCTTGATTATTTTAGCTATATATTAAATTAAAGACACTTATTTCACTTAGACTTTAAAAAGTTAAACTATTCATCTTATTAAAAGTTAATTATGATGAAACTTATGTTAGGTGGCACACTTTTTGATATCTTGGCGTAGTTGAGTAATGTACTATTAAATATGATACAAGATACAGCAAATGACATTAAGGAGGTATGTTATGTTACATTCTAGGTTCTTAAAATGGTCCAGTAGTTTGCTATTGATAGTATACTTGACATACAATAGCACCCAGGGAAGACATGCTATGTTATAAGGAAATTATAAAAAATAGAGCTTTTTACATGTATAAAAGTTACTATTGGAATGGTATCAAATAATTAGAGTAACACACATTTACAAGTGAAATCTGATCACACAACAATCAATCTTTTAATGCAAGTTTATATGCCATGTCTCCTTTAAAAATGACACTGTTTTCTATTAAACAGCTCAAGGAAATAGTGTTTGCTGAATCATTAAATGCTTTTTCTTTGAGTGCAATGGCTTTTTGGTGGTTGGAATACTTTGAGATGTTTTTGGTAGCTTGGAGGGGTTTGAGAGATTGGTGTGTGTGTGTGGTATGGAGGTGGCTTGGATTCACTTGTAGGCATTTTTGTGTGAATTGCAACTGATGGATTGTTCATTTTCAAGCACTTATTAAATTCAGCTTGAAACAACTTGAGAGTCATGAACACTTGTGATGCTGCTAGACTAGAGTTCTAAAATTCTTCAAACTATACAGGTTACTTCTTCCTGTCCAAAAGTAAGTAATCATAATATTTTGAATCATATGCTAAGATGTCAATAAATACAGGTTGGATAATAAACAAAAGACAGTGACTTGCATTGTAAAATACTGTCAGTTATTAAATATTTTTGAATGCTTGCTATTGAGAGTATACTTGACATGCAATAGAAACCAAGAAAGTTATACTATGGTATAAACAAAGCATAAAAAATATATTTTCTTAGATATATAAAAGTTATTCTTGGAATGTTAACAAATAATTAAAGTAGCATTCACACTTTGATAGGTTAAACCTGGATAACACAACTGTTATTCCTTTAATGCAAGTTTATATTCTAGGTCTCCCTTAAAAATGACAGTCTGCTTTATATTAAACATCTCATACAAATAGTGCTTACTGAATCATTACATGTTATTTCTTTAAATACAATAGCTTTTTAGTGGTTAACATACTTTAACATTTTTTTATTGTTTTTTTTTTTTTAGTGGTTTGGAAGGATTTGGAGAATTGATGCATAACGTAGAGGTGGCTTGGATTCACTTATGAATGTTTTTGTGTGAATTGTAGCTGATAAACTGTTCATTTGCAAGCCCTTGTCATCAGGACCAGCTTGAAGCAGTTAATTACAATCATGAGCACTTTTGTGATGCTGCGGGAGTTCTAAAATTCTGAGAACTGTCCAGGTTACTTCTTTCTGTCTAAAAGTAAATCATATTTTGAATCACATGCTAAGATGTCAATGAATACAAGTTTGATAATAAGCAAAAGGCAGTGAATTGCATTCTAAACCACTGCCAGTTATTACATAGTTCTGAATGCCTGCAGTACACTAAAAGGATAGTTTATATAATAGCCTATAGAATGACACAACTTAATATCCCAGAACAATTTATTATGGAAAGTTTGAATCTTAAAAGAAAAGTTTTTCAGGTGTTTGTTCAGATAATATTAGACATATCATTTAAGGAAAAACTAGATTAAAGACTATCAAATATACAAGGGTAAATATAAATGTTCCATTATATGACACTCTACACTGGGATTATGGCTAAAATATAAAACCAAGGAATATAGTAATAGTACAAGACATGGGTCCCTATCAGTTGATCGAGTATCCTGAAACTTGAAATTCATATGGTCAAGACTATATGATCGAGCTTTTGAAAATTAAGCTTTTGAATGGGGATTGCTGTACAGTGCAGACTGGGAAATTTAGTGCAATCTTGGAGTTAATATATTTTTTCAGGGGGTGTTGGGGCATACAGAGGGACTTGCCTCCCTGCAAAATTATAAAAAAAAAGTATATTTTTGTATTTTTTGATCTTCAAGTTTTCAGAAACTCAATCATATGATTTCAACCATATGAATTTCAAGTTTGTGAAAACTCTATCATCTGATATAGACCCCAATATATAGTATACAAACAGAAACAGAACAAGATCAGAATAAGTAAATATGTATATAGTTAAACAATACAAATATGTCTGCAAGGTTAGGAGTTTGGCATAGTGGTTAAGATGTTCATCTTATAAGCACAAAGTGCAGTTTTTTTTTATTTTCAAGTTTACATAGTATGATGTTTTGTGGTTTATTTTATCCAGTTTGCTTTTGTTGCTACAACATTATGTCTCAAGTTGATCTTTTTTTCCAGTTCATAGGCAGTTTCTACTCTTTTTGGTCACAACGATTCACCTGTGGACCTTGCAATACTTTTGCAGTGCACAGACCAGCTGAATGAACGTATTGATTTCTTGGTTGCAAGTTCCAGTGGTACTGAGAATGGGATTAATGTTGCTGACAATGGCAGGGTTAGTCAAGTTATGGCAAATACTACAACTTATACTGCAGATTGTGCTAATAGTCAGTTTCACAAGATGTAATAACATTCCAGGTGTAGTGAATGCTGCTTCCACATCAAGAGGTTGTTTCAACATTCAGGACTGGTTTTCACCCAAATATTTGTTTGGGGTGGAAACAGACCAGATGTTTGAAATGAGCAATGCACATACTAATGACTGTGAACTTAGTTTTGAAAACAGAATTAATCAGTTTGAGAAGTTACTAAGTATAAATCTCTACAGATGGACAGTTCATTTTTAAAATTGTGCACTGCCAATAGACGTGTACCAAAGGGTTTATGAATCTGGAAAAATCCCAATGTGGTAACACATGGCTTTGTTTTCCATATAGGCGTAGAGTATATGAGGATTATTGTCTGAGACAACTTACAGTGACAATCTTTTAAGACAGGCGATTCAGAAGTTGGACCTGGAAATTAAGAAAGATTTGTTGTTTGAACACAGACTGGATGATTTCTAGGCAGTTTTAAACAAAGTTACTGAGCATGAAGAAGCTTCTTTTAAGAGGAAGCAAAAAAGATTATAAGAGATATCCATGATTACAAGGCTAAAAATGTCTACCCAAGTCCACAAAGAGGAAGTGAATTTAAAGAAAGCAGTACTGGGCTTCCTAACAACAATTCAGGCGAAACATACAAGGCACATGTGGATGATGTTAATGTTCCCCGAAGATCATCTGACATAGACCCCAATATATAGTATAGGAAAGAAGGGAATGTCAGCAATTTTATTTTTAATTTTGGGGGTTGTAAGATATACAACTTTTCTACCCTCACTGTTACTAACACATTTGGTACACTATTTCAAAAGGATTTAAATATGTGCCTTCTAGGCAGCCTGATATTGTAGGCCTCATTACTGAACTTAAGTTATTTACCAGAAAGCTGAACTTAAATTGTATTTTGGCTCCCAGGGATGCCAGTACACTTAATCCTTGCCTAAGGAAAACTAGCACAATCACCCACTTTTACCCAGTATACACTTATTCGAGCAACTGCATGAAGGAAGTGTGAGGAAATGGGGCAATAAAAACAGAAAACCTAAGTTTTACAATCTCACTAATGAGGAGAGAGTTTTGTTGCAGGTATTGGCCAGTGACGAGGACCTACACATTATGAAACCAGACAAGGGTGGGGGAGTGGTCATAATTGACAAACATCTTTATTCTTCCAAGATGTTGGACTATCTCACAATGAAATTAATATAGCATCCCATGCCATGGATTTACCACTGGAGGATATCTTTATGACATATGACCTGCCTTTGACCCTGAGGGAGTTCCTAGTGGTTAACAAATCAAGAATCCCATGGATTTTCAGTATCCTAAAGATCCAGAAATCTGTCACTGACTCTCCCCTAAGACCCATTGTGGCACCTGCAGGGTCCAAAACAGAACCTCTGGCCAAATCGGGATGGGAACAGAAAGACGAGTGAATGGGAAACAGAAAGTTTACCTTGGGGATCACTTCAGTGGCTCTGCTGGACAGAGGCACAGAGAACTAATCTAAGGGGGCGGTGAAAGCCAACACTTTCTGGCTAGGCTTATAAATGCCTTCGGGCAGATAGCCTAGTACCCACCTAAATATGTTGATACAAACTCAAACAATTTTCCAAGGACAAACAACACTTACTTAAAGATACCTGGCATTTTCTGAAGACCATTTCTGGAACTACATTTTCAAAACAGGTTTTGTTGGTCACTACTGACATTAAAGATTTATTTTCTTTAATTCATCATGAGGAAGGGTTGGACTGGTTCCATCAAGCAATGGGTCGAGGTACGACAAACTAGACTGATACTACAATTTATGGAGTTAATGCTGACAAATAATTACATTTACTATGAGGGTGAATATTACAAACAACATAGGAGGTGTGGCTATGGGGGCAGCTTTCACCCCCATTTTTGCTAACATGGTCCTATGGTTTTGGGAAACCTCCATGGTTCTGAATTCACCCTTTTCTTCCAAATTGGAAGTCTATTTGAGATACTTGGATGACATTTTTTATTTTGTGGAAGGGTGACTGGGAAGAGTTAAAATCATTCTACTGACTTCTTAAAATTCACCCATCAGTATGACAAACAGACCATATACTTTCTTGACATCAAGTTATATAAGAACTCTGAGGACCACAGGTATGAATCTAACATTTAGAAAGAACACCTTTTCAAATGCCTATTTGCATTTTGACAGTCAACACCCCATCTGGCAAAAAAAAAAAAAAATTAGTAAGGGGTCAATTAATTAGACTCAGCAGACTAGTGTCTGATGACACACAATTTCAAACATATTGTGTGATATGTTCATAAACAGGGGTTACGCCCAAAATATGTTAGATGACGTTAGTTGATTTGTTCTGGAACATCGGAGTTCCTGCTATGGTCCCATTATTAGACAAGTCTGAACATATGATGGGCACAAAGAATAACTATGAGCAAAATGTTAGTTTGAGTCCTAGCGACCATTCACAAGCACTGGTTTTACTATACAGTAGAGACATTTACTCTAATGAATGCTATTAGTGGTCATTGGTGTACTGTCTTTGGAAGTCTTGGGTTAACCAACAGGCTGGGTGAGCAGCCAAGATTTGTTTTTAAGAACAAAACCTTCAAAACATTATATGAATTTAGTGGAAGCTCCAAAGGTAAATTTACTAAAAACTGGGGGATAAAACAGTGTGGAGCTTGGATGAAGTGCAGATTCATTCTAGAAGGTAGTAGTTTCCCACTACATGGTTTTCCAAGATTGTGTACAGTCAAAGGCAGATTTTATTGCAACACAAAAAGGGTAGTGTCTATTGCCTTCTGTTTATCTTGCCCAGCATTTTATGTTGGGAAGACTGCTGGACTTTTAAAGGCAAGAATTTACCAGAATGTATATGCAGTCAGTAAGGCACATCAATTCAATGCCCTTTATAAACATTCATTGCAATGGGTTGACTTTAAAAAGTTTTCTTTCACTATTTTGGAGAAAGTAGAATGCTTTGAAAGAGGTGGTGACTGGGAAACATTTGTTGAAGACAGACAGCTCCACTGACAAATTTTACTGAATGTTACCACCCAGGCATTAAAAATTTAATATCTATTAAGCCTATTTTGAAAATCAAATATAATTGCCTATCTTAATGTGGCAAGTTCAGAGAAATTTGTATTTTTCAATACTTTTCTATGTATATCTTATGACAGAATTTTTTATGACCTCCACCAACTTTTTTAGTTTTTCCTTATGAAAGTTTTTAAGTATATTGTTTATAGATTATTTGAAGGAACATTTATTGACATACATTTGTGTTATGCAACACATTTTATGTAAGTATATTTTATGTAAGTACATTGTATGCAAGTATTTTTAAGTGTGTACTATTAGAGATACTTTTAAGTGTGTACTTAAGAGTGTGAGTTTCTTTAAATATTACTGGTCCAGGCATTGAGCCTCTTTCTGACTCCTTAAAAGGAAGGAAGTTACTCTGGTACAGTTTCTGATTTAGTTTCTGTGTTTTGGAATGAAAGCGCTAAAACTGTGGTGAATAAACATTTGCCTGGGACTTTTGGTGCAGCATTTTTTATTTTCAATTATATAAAGCTCAAATAGTATTTCTACAGGAAACATATTTACTTAGTAAAAATGTAAATAAACTTTTATTAAAGAATTATTTTGGTTTTGACAGGTTCTGGCTTTCGAGCTAAAAGAAGATGCACAGTCATTTAATGGAACATCTCACCAGTTATACTTAAAGTAAAATATCTATGTTGATAAAAATGGTATGTTAAGCATGGTTATAATTGGAGTGGAACAGAAAACCATATACAGTGGTGAAATCTTAATGGATTCCAGGGGCTGGAGCTACAGATGCAAAAAATTACTATAGCATATTACATGAAAGGTAACGTCATAATGGCTGGTGATTTTACCTGTATTTTATCAGACAAAGATTCCACTGCAGATAGAAAGAATCATCTTCAGCTAAACAATGAATTTTGTAAATCTAATGAATTTAAAGGATATATATATATATATATATATATATATATATATATATATATATATAGTGTGTGTGTGTGTGTGCCAAGGAAAACAAACTCACTTCAATTTAACCATTATTCCTATAGATATGGAACACAAACAGATACTGATAAAATGTTTTATCTCAATCTTATCACATAGCAGATAAGTTTCAATAGTTTCATGTTCATTATCAGACCACAATGGTATAATATTTATTATTATTTTAAAAACTGAAAATCTAATGCATCACATGAGATTCCCAGTGTACATTATTAAAATAAAAGTACTGGTATGTTAAAGAGGTCAAACATTTCCTAGAAATAAACATGGATGGTGAAGTAACTGATATTCTCCTGCGGGATTCACTAAAGGCTTACTTAAATGGAAGAGTTACAAACTAGTATATTAGTAAAACAAGAGAATGGGACAAAGAATTGATTATACTACAGGCCAAAATATACACACTAAAGTTAAATCTAAAATAGTCAACCCTTTAAGCATGCATAAACCCGCTCTTGGATCAAAGAAAATGAATAAACTAAATCATGTCAAATAAATTATAACATAAACAATAAAAAAGAAAGTAGAACAGATATTAAGGTATTCTTGAGGGCTTTAAAATATTTTATGAAAATATAAATATGAATAACCTACATAATTATGACATAGTTGAAACTTTTCTAAGGGAAAACTTAAATAATAAATTAACAAGTGAACAAATAAAAAAAAAAGAGAAACCATTTGCTTTAACAGAAATAAATGATAAAATAAAAAAAAACTTAAATAATAATGTGCAGGGATTAGATGGTCTTATACCAGAAGTATGAAAAAATACCACCAGATGATGCAGTTAAAATATTAGATAAGGTCTATAGAGAAAAATAAGTCCCCCATCATAGAAATATTCCATTACATCACCTATTTTAAAACAAGATAAGGGGATCCTACAAAGTGCTCATCATACAGACCCATTTCACTTTTAAATGTGGACTATAAGGTATTCATGTCCATTTTAGCTAACAGAATTAATCTACTTATACCTAAACTAATTAACAATGATCAAAATAGGTTTATTTTAAATAGAGAAATACAGGATAATATAATAAGAATACATGCATTAAAAAACATACAAATAAAAATAAACAAGAACTTTCTATCTTTAGTCTTGATTTAGATAAGGCTTTTGACTCAGATAATTGGCCCTACCTGTTTAAAATGCTTAAAGTGTATAAGTTATCACCTGAGCTAATTGCATTCATTTCTAATTTGTAAGAAAACACTGTGTGCCCATGCAAGTTTCATGGGAGAATAAAATATTCTCAATTGAATTTAGAACTTAGAGATGACATCTTTATTTTACGGAAAGGAAAAGAAAATGTGACAGAAGATTTTGTTCAATTTATTAATATTTGTTCATAATTCAAATTTACAGACACATGCTGATAGTATTAATTATTTGGATATGACTATTAAGATTACAACAAAAGATGTTTTTCCTCAAAATTGTATAGAAAACCTATATTTTTGAATAGTTTATTTGGATTTTAAAAGCTGTCACCCAATGTGCTCTAAAAGGAACATTATTAGGAGACAAATGATAAAGGCTGCAAGGATGTGTTCAGATGTCCTTAATTTTAAGTTGGAACTTAGTCATCTAATACAGATGTTTCAGGATAGAGGATACCCCAAAGTATGGGTTTTTAAAATAGCTGATGAAGTCCGGGAGGGGTAGGGATCCAAATACAAGTAGTAATATGGTGGCCATGAATTCCACTTCCAAAGATACAAGTGACATTTTTTCCCACTCTATGGTGATTCACTATGGGGATTTTGGGAAGGAGCTAAAAGATATATTATTCAAGGACTGTTTTATGTTTAAGAGTAATAGTGACTTGATTAAAGTGCTGGGAAATAAACCTCTGTTGGTATACAAAACAGGGTACAACATGGAATATCTTTTGGAACATCCCACTTTGACCTTGAAGAACAAGGGGAATGGTACCACAACATGTGGAGCATTTAATCTTTGTAAATGCATTTTGCAAGAACAGAGACTGTGATTATATGTAATCCACCTCAACAGATTAGACTTATAGGGGGGACTGTGTCAGTAGAGGGCTGGTTTACATTGCTATCTGTCAGGGTTGTAACAATTTTTATTTAGGTAAAATAGAGACCATTAAGTAGGCATATTTATGACCATATATATATATATATATATATATATATATATATATATATATATATATATATATATATGAAACAGAGACCAAGAATATGAATAATTCTGTGTATAAGTATACTCTATGGTGCCCACTATATACATTTTTATCTGGGATAGTGTAGCTAGTTAAGAGAGATTATAGGGGGGCTGTTGGGAGAACAAATAGAAAAGTGTGAATTACAGTGGCAATTAAGACTGAATGCCACTATGCTCCCATGCATTAATGATAGCATTTCAGTAGTCTCTATTTTGAGAGAGAGAGCAAGACTTACACTCATATACAATGGTATGATCTTTTATATGGTAATGAGTCTTTACACTTGTATAGTGTTCACTTAGGGTGGGACAAGTATGGAATATCTTTGTTATACTTTTTAGGTAAACTGTTGGAATGTTTGTATTTTAGCAAGTTATAGTGATCTTTCACAATATGATTCTTATGAGCTATGATTAAGATAGTGATGTTTTGACTATTTAGAGTTTACACACAAATTTCAAATGATTATTTAAGTGAGTTTGGAAAGATTTACTAATGGTTTGTAAGTCCTGGAAAGAAACAGGGACAAACGTGCTTAGTGTTTTTGGTTCATTGTCTTTGTTTAATAAAAGTTATGTTTTTTTTTACTACGGCAGTAGTTTTTTTTTTTTTGTCTAGTGTCAGAGTAACCACTACATGATCCTTTTTGTTGTTTCTGTAAATTTATAAGTTATACAAAAAGTCTTGTGCTTATATTAAAATAGTTTTTTTTTCTTTCTACTTCCTTTAAATTACAAAAAGGCACAGAACAAGACTGTCCATTATCAGCTTTAATTTTTGCATTAGCTATAGATCCAATAAGAACATTAATGGAATCAAAATAAAAATATTTTGAACTAAAGATTATACTATTCACTAGTGCTATTTTACTAACAATAGGAAATATAGAAAACTTACTAGAACATAAAATTAGTTCTATGAGTCAGTTTGAAGAAATCTCAAACTTAAGATTTAATCATAATAAAACAAGCACATTAATTAAAAATTTAAAAAAATCATGCAAAAATATTCCAGCTTCCATTGGAATAGCAATCAAATTAAATGTCTTGGTATAACCATTATGTCAAATAGTAAATAAATGACACAAACTTTCAACAGGCTGTTGATAAAATTTTAAGTTTAGTCAAATTTCTTCTGCACCATGGAAGAATGCTTAATGCTTATTACGATGGTAATTATCTCTAAAATATTGTTTTTCTTACAATCTTTAGTACTGTATCCACCAAAAAAATGATGAAGATAAATATTATTTTACTTAATTTTTTGACATCCTAATAAACAGTTTCCTTTGATTGGCACAGAAAAGGTTGGGATAATGGTGGAACAGGATTCCCTGATATTCAATTGTATGCTACTTCAATAATTGTAAAACATATAGCTTCGTGGACCATTCATCTTATGATTCAAAATGAAAACAAATGCATCAATAATTATTATTAGTAAATAAATGTATCACAACCAGCCATAATCATACAGTACCTAATATTTTTATCTGGTTATTAAAATATTTTTGCACACATAGTATTACACACACCTCTCAAATTTCCTATTTAAATAACATCATTTCCTCCTTCCAAAAGTTTGCATACATTATGTTGAAGATGTAATATTTTCTATGTTTCCAGTTGCATATACAAATGACTGCTTAGAAATCATAACTTCAACAAAATGTTATTATTGCAACAGTAAAGTAATTTAATTTATTGTCATCAATTCTTAAATGGCACTTGCATACTGTTGAAAATTTAAGGTCCAAATACAATCAAGATTCTGAGAATTGGTTAATTTTACAAATATTTAGAGACTCTGTGAACACAGAGGTAAGTAAGATATTTAACCTAGATAAGGAATTGGTCTCCAGATTATTGGAATTCTTAATAAATAACAATGTAATGAAAAATAAATCATACTTCTCAAATTTATAAAATTCTCATGCTCGATTTCATATATTTTGACAATTCTTATTGAAACTATGTGTCAAAAATTAATAATGTAGACTTCTCCTTAATATACAATAAATTAATATTAAAATCTACAGGTAAAACTACATCTTCATTGCATTGGAAAATGTTCACTTGGAAATTTTTAAACAGAGCTTTTGTCACTCCATACAAAACTACAATTGTATATAAATCAAATAGAATTAAATGCTGGAGATATGATTCTGAAATAATGGCTGATTGGATGCATATTGTATATGAATGTGAAGTCATCTCTCTTTTTGTAAAAAAATTAATAACTTTATTCAAGCTCTATGGTCAGATAAATTTAATATTTTTAAAAATCTTTAGTTTATTTAATGCTCCAGTTCCTGAGAAAATTCGAAAAACCCAAGTGCTGCTTCTTTGGTCACTATAGCCAGAAAAGTAATTACTGAAAATTGAAAAAGTAAAGTTACCCCTCTAGTGTTAAATTTACTAGTATGACAAAAACATTTGCAGTAGTGAATTGCATACTGTAAAGATGAGAACTTCTAATATTCCATTCATATAAATCTTGGCTTAAACTTAAAGACTTGCTTGAAAAATATTAATTGTTGATGTATAACTGATGTATTGAGCAGCTGTGGCCCTATGTAAACAGTTGTTTGCTTTGAATTGCTTATTTACTGTTTTAAAACCAAATTAAAAAAATAAAAGAAACTAGAACAGGAAAAAGTATGCTGGCAAACTTCTGTGTGTGTGTGTGTGTGTGTGTGTGTGTGTGTGTGTGTGTGTGTGTGTGTGTGTGTGTAGTGGAAATTGAGAAAGAAAAGTAATAAGGGTGGAAATTATTAGCATCTCTACACCACACAAAACAGTACTTATAAGGATGGGTTGCATAAGCATATTAGAGATGTTTTGGAAAAACAAGGAAAGAAAATGGGCTGAAATAGTACAGCAAAGACAGTAACACTACTTATAGTTCTATAATGTGGAGAAACATGGCATTTGGTGGCATAAATTGTTACTCTTTGTATAGGACAGTAACACTACTTATAGTTCTATAATGTGGAGAAACATGGCATTTGGTGGCATAAATTGTTACTCTTTGTATAGGAGGGTACAAAATAATAGAAATGGTAGCACAAATTGAAAAAAAAGACTGACCATAGGGAAAACAAGACAAGAGGAATGCATGATATTTGTGAGGGGTTGGAAAAGCTGGAAAGAAAAGCAAAGTAGTCTCACAGAGCTTAGTAAGAATAAATTTAAGTGGTAGGCAGCAACAGGTTTAAGCAGACATGAAAGACAACTCACACTTGTCCCAGTACAGTTATGTTATGCATATCCTTGTATACCACTGAAGCAACCCTGGAGGGTACAGATTCAAATAAATAAACCAGTGAATACATACACCCTTGATACATCATGAAACAGAAGGCACATAGAATACCACTTGCTTTAGCACTTATTCATGCTAATATTCTAAAAAGAATATCTTACTGATTTACACGAGCACATTAAAATACATAATATGTTTGAATGGTGAGAACAGAGATGTGTTTCTATAATACTGGCTATTATTTACTCAAGACTATTTAAAATTTATGCTCTCAATTATTCATTGAAAGATGCGGGTCTTTGTGATTATTTTTAAGCACAGGTTTCATTAACTAGGCTGTTCAGCTGTCCCATTTTTATAATAATGTTAAGCATGACCTTTATAATACCCATATAATGAACAATGCTGAGAGAATTATGCAAATCTGTCCAAGATGAATTTTACAAGCAATAAACAAATGACTTTTTAAACACATTTTGCAAGCTTTAACTGGCAAATCCTTTTCGTGTGTATACTCATAATGATGTACAATTTGTACCAGTACATTTTTCCACACACATATATACATATGCTTGCATTTACAGTTATATGTGACCATATGAAAACAAGAACTCTGAAAATAAATACATGCTCATTTTTTTTTTGCAATTTTAGGTATTTCCAAAATAATTTGTGTATTCAGTAAGGCATTTTGTTCATTGGAGTTCAAAAATGCTAATGTGAGTAAAACAACCTCTGTTACATGACCTAGCATGTCAGAATCACCAGTGTTCATACATATATACATATTACAGCATATGTGTACTCTTCAAACACATCCTTTCTTGTATTGTTTGGAAATAACACATGCAGACACAGACATTAACACACACACACACACATATATATATATATATATATATATATATATATATATATATATATATATATATATATATAGGTTTACCGTTATTTCGAATGGCAAAACATTTACCATTCAAAATAAAGAAAAGTTAAACTAAAACTAAACATTTTGAGCGTACACAATGTCACCCCAAATGATCGACACATTTGAGTTGACATTGTCGCCAAAAATGACGTGATAGCCGTATAAGAGCTGATGTAAATCAAACTCCCATACGACATATATTCCAACTCCGAAATCGCACTACAGTGGGGATATGGATGAATTTCCAATCCCCACTGTACCGCGATCTCATACATATAGTCAAACACACTTATGTGAATGCACTACTGCATTCACATGAGTGTGAGTTTAACTATCCAATACACTTTTCATTTTACGAACGACATTATGATTTTCGGCAGCATACCTGCTAACAGAATGTCTTTCGCACATAGTAAACTATATATATATATATATATATATATATATATATATATATATATATATATTAGTAATCACTATGAGTATAAGGCCACCATAGAGAATGAATCTGACTGGATCATGTTCAAAAACTCAATCCGTGCAGCAACAGCAGAAATACTTGAACACAGAGATGTTAATGATGCCATGGTGGTAAGTCTACGGTCTGTGACGAGGACCAATATTCAGGAAGTTGTCAACACATGAGGAAGGTGGTCTTTAAAGCAGTGGTCATGCAAGTCTGTCAATTAATTTATGAGGTATCAGACAGCCAGGAATGCTCATCTCTGTGATGAAATTAAAGCTATAGCACTGGGTGAGTTTAGGGAAGACAGGAGGAAAAAGACTCCGATTGCCTCAAAGAGGTTCTTGTAAAATGTTTTGCGCCTCAGGAAGGAAAGGCAAGACATTTAGCATTTTGTGACAGGCAAAGGTGAGATGACAATGGTGGAAGGAATATTATGAAGATGTCCTTAAACCAATGCACATAATATTATCTCAGGAAGTGTTAAATGAAATTTCTGATGGTGCAGGATACAGCACCTTAGCTGACATCAGTGTAGTATTCAGAGAGTGGTGCTGTAAAGCTGCAGATGTAAATGAGCTCCTTCTGGAGATGCCAAATCCCCAGTGGGCCAGGTTGGCAATGTGAGGTTAATGTGCTTCTTGAGTCCTGCTTGGAAGGTTAAGATTATATCTGGAATGTAAAATTCCAGTGTTCTTCCCTACATTTAACAAAGGAGAACAACATGTCTTGTTCCAGTTACAGGAGGATCACACTATTCCTTCATGAAGAACTGTGTCCAACAGACAACTCTTAGATTCGGGTATAGTAATGTAGAGGAGAATAGAAACTTCTGGATATTGTTCTTTGTAAATGAAACCCCCATACCTATGCAACATTCTTGCATAATCGTTGAAATAATGCTCAGTGCAGATGTGCTTCGATGGCACTTTGCAGACTTCCTTGTTTGAGCTGTGTTTTGGTGGGTATGGCTAAGCATTTCTTTCGTTTTTAATGCTAAGACTGTTGAATATCTATTTCCTTTTTTTGTTTTTGTTTTTCACAATGATAAAGTTGCCTGCCAAAAGAATGTTTATACTCATCTTAGATTTGATTTGCTTTTATTTGATTTATCAGTTTTATTTATTGAATGTATTTTAGGCTTTATTTTCAGTTATTGCTTTTATTCTATATACTTTATACTTTACATCTGTTTTATTAATATTTTGCATTAATAGCACCCTAATTCCCTCATTAATCTTATGCAGTTGTACAAGGGATCATGCCGGTTTAATAATGCATTATACATTTATTTTGTGGAGACCTACAATGCTTATAACCATGTGACTTGGAATGTGGTCTAGGAGGTCCTATGTGATAATGAGATAAGTGTGTCCATATTTTTGTTTTGTTAATTACATTCACAGTGTCCATTTGGTTCCACCAAGTTGAGACTCTGCTCCTCCTCTTAATTTTCATAGGTTAGTTAACAAGATGCAGTCCAGAGTGGGTGGATGTCCTGTCTGGTAATATGGAAGTGGTATTTATCCTTTCATCTGACCATGACCTGTGCCATGCACCTTACCAATACACTGGTGTGTGTGTGTGTGTGTGTGTGTGTGTGTGTGTGTGTGTGTGTGTGTGTGTGTGTGTGTGTGTGTGTGTGTGTGCATGCGCGCAAGCTAACCATTTGCCAAATGGTCTGTGGCCAATGGTGAAAATGTATGGACAATGGATGAAGGAGACCACAGCTATAAACATGAGAAATGCAGTTTTGCAGTACAGCTGCTCGAGCTTTCTTTCCATGAGCAGATGAGGAATTATGATCTTGCATCATTATGATACCAGAATATAGCCAATACTTTCTTACAATGGAGAGAAGCCAACAGACTTGTCCTATTTTCCATCTTAAAAGGATGCTCTCAAGGTGGCTCCTACTGTTATTGTTTTAGTCACAATCTGGTGGTGGTGTGTATGTGTGTGTGGGGGGTGGGGAGTCACAGGGCAAACATGAGGGACTTTGATCTGGAAATACTCTGAATTTAAAAAAATAGCATTCTACCTTTCTACAGTCAGCACACACAATTCTCTGTACTGCCATACCTCAAAGCTGAATTTTGGCTGATATCACAAACACCTGTGTGTTTTGCTTCAGCTGTTTTTGAAGTGTGCTTATTAGTAAAATTTGTTCAGCAGAGTGTGGACCTAAAATAATATCCTTCCCACAGATAAAGCTAAGAAACTGCGTGCAAGCACATTGAATAGGTTCCCTCCACTAACTTCAACACATTTCACTATTGTTTCTCTCTTTTCAGCATTATAAAACAAAACAAGATAAGACTGTTCACTCATATAATTCAGAAGCAATTTGTTCTATTCAGATTCACGCCAAACCATCAAGGGTCTCTAAGATATGTCTGAAGTAATGGGGAGTATCTGCTTCATTAATGGTAGATCTTGCTTATTAAACCTAGTAAACTATTTGAAAAAAAACACCAAATCTCTGGATGAAGATAAAACAGTGCATACAGCCTATCTTGACCTAGCGAATGCTTTTGACACAATCCCTCACTCAGGTATCATTGAGAAACTCTCCCATCAGGGATTTAACCCTAACGTCACTAGATGAGGAGCCAACTGGCTTAATGACAGAACACATACTGTATCACACTACTTAACCTGAAGGAGCAACTTATCCTGTAGATAGGTTCATAGGTTAGTACTAAGCTAACTGCCCTTGTGGGCCATTTTAAGCCATTTAACTACAGACACTTCTGAGCATGTTCCCTACAACGCCTTTTCACTGAAATTGAGGAATATTGTGAGGAACTGGAAGAACATTTTGGTGGGACAGTTTCTTTTAAAGAGATGTTAACAGGGTCAACAGCAGTCATACTGTTAACATAGTGTATTTTGATCTATCCAAAGAGTTTGGTACCATACCCCATACAGGTCTCCACCAAGGCTCTCTACTAGTACTCCTCAATTAAATTCTCTGATCTCGAAACTAAGAACAAGGACTTCTTGTTAACTAAGCAGATTGCTATAAACTGGGTCTTGGTGTCAAGATGCCCATAACCTATAGTAAGAACCTCCTAGATAATACCTGGTGTACTGAAAATAGGTTCAAATGCAAAGTAGAATTAATATTTCATTTGGCAAATAAACCCTAACTTTATCATATAGGCAATACTCATGTACAAAACCAAAATGTAGTCAGAGACCTTGGTACCTGGGTTGAAAGTTCCCTCTCCTTTAATCATTATGTTGCAAATGTAGTCAGAAAATCCTTCTGCATTGCGCAGCTAGTAGCCAAGTGTATATCATCCAGATATAAAGATGCCATTTCTTCCTTGCATTCGGCACTGATTAGACCGGTTATACACTACAAAGTCATCTTTCATGTAACTCACTCTACATATCAAACAACTGGAGAAGCCCCAGAGTTTCCAGACTAAAATGATTGTTAATGAATAAGACAATTTCAGCAATAAAGACCCTGAGCTACAAAGGAATCTAGAAGCTCTCTCCCTTTGCACAGTACTTATTTTTGAGGGAAGGTCTATACTTTGCTTACCATACCCTGTTGTTCTTGATGTTCTACATCACTGCAAGTCTAATAGTTTTGGAAGCACCAAATTCAGGGACCTAAATCTTCAGCAGATGGATGGAATATAATAGAAAAATAGATTTATTGCTCAGTACCTCCCCTGCTTGCGTTCATTGATGTAATCCATGCTAAAACTATATGTTCCCACCTGCTAGAGTCTTAGCAAACCATTGTCAGTCTGGCCTGCTCAACGAAGTTTTACTTACAAATGCATGTACTGATCTTCTTTAATCATCTAATTTGTGAAACTACTTCACCTGTACAAACTTGTTTTCTTAAATTTTATCTACCCATTTGTTTTTAATGTGCATTTTGTCTTATATGGTCTGTGCAAGGATGAAAATATCTTTGGATGAGACTCTAAATTTTCCAACATTCTCCAGTTATGAGGATCACCATGTGGGCTGTCTGATTTTGCTGTGCAAAATTGAATGAACGATGCCAACACACTGATTTGGCCTGTGTACATCTTGATACTTTTATCCCCATCTTGCAAAGACTGCACAGTTCTGCAGACCAGTTGAAAGCGCACTAACAGAATTTAAATTTTACTCTTAAAACTAGAATGGTGACTTTAGGTTGAGGTGGCATTTCTAGAAGTTTCTTAAAGTTCAGAATATGAAAACATTGTAAAGTAAAAAAGCACTGAAACTAGGGTTTGTGTCAGCCAGCACTAAAGCCAGAATATTTCAGCATATGGATGAGCATGATACAGTTTGAATGTTCTTGCATATTTAGATGTTGGACTTGCATTCTTATTCAAAGTACATTAGGGGCATTACTGAAACTGCATTCATATGTTTATCTTAATTATAGGCTCATAGGTGATTACTTGGCCAAAATCCCCAGGGAGACATTTTTAAGCCTTGCAATGCTTTTCAGATTTATCAGACAACGTTTGATGCCCTAAGATTATTTTAAGGGGGTGTATGTAGGTTTGGTCATGTGTGGGCAAGCATTTACAGGCTGCCCTGCTTAGTAGACACCAAGTTTGACAAATATGCCAGTGTGAAATAAAAAACTCCGCAGTTAACTTTTGCTTTATATTAAGCAGCAATGAATAAACATGGTCTCTCTGTAAAACACCCAAGATGAAAAGAGTTTTAATTAAAAAAACAAAGGCTTGCTTCTACCTGATAAAAAGCAATAAGCAACTCTGAAAATGCATCTATCTGACAATCAAACATATCCATAAAACTGTAGCTAAAAATCAGCACTCACTACATTCCTTATACTTACATTGACTGTTTTTAATTAATCTCAAACAGGGATACGATAACATACCTGTGCATCAAAGACAGTGCAGTGCATAAAAAAACTGAACTACACTTGCAATAAGTTATGGCTATGAAGTAGAAATTAGATAAATGATGCAACTGTATAAATGCTAAA
This sequence comes from Protopterus annectens, assembly GCF_019279795.1. Taxonomy (NCBI): domain Eukaryota; kingdom Metazoa; phylum Chordata; order Ceratodontiformes; family Protopteridae; genus Protopterus; species Protopterus annectens. The sequence continues at coordinate 269,123,120 of NC_056726.1, read as the reverse complement.
GCAGTTAACCCACAATTTTAAGCAAGAAATGGAAAGTATGAGTTGAAATTTGCATTTGTCAGAACCAATCTGTCAAACATTTTTATGCAATTGTGACTCAGAGACCACTGCTAGCATAAAGTACTGAGCTGGAAATGTACAAATGTTCAATTTCATTAAACTGCTGGAGATACTGGAGCTAATTCCATCACATTCACATGGGAAAACTGTTGGGAGGAGACAAAGTACATTAATCTCAATACAAATTCCACCTTCTACACTACACTTATGAAAAACACAGACATTTTATCTGCATTCATTCTCATATAACTGGATATGGACAACTTGAAATTAAGGCTTCCCCCTTGTATAACAATATCTAACCTATTCACTTTCTGTATATATAGCCATATAAAAAAAAAATAGAACATAAATATGTTTAATATTGTTTTATATAACGATGCATCTCAATGATGTTTATAGATTGCTTTATAGAATATTATCCATAATTCAAATGCGATGGATCGGAGTTTATACAAATGTGACTGTATGCATTAAGTGTGCGAGTGTGTTTGTATTGAAGTAGTATTCTATGCTAAGTATGTCATGCTGTGATTATGTGAGGTTAGGTAATACATGCAAATTATCATTCAAATGGTAATAATAAAGGGAAACACTGGTTTGGAAGTTAAGAAAATTTAACATATAAATTCATACACTGTTATGTGACCCTGACAATGGTGTGCTTAATGTTCACCACATCATCAAGTAAAAACATGAAAGCTTTTGAATACCTAAAATGTATGATGTGATCAGAAGTGGTAATATACTGCATGCCAGAGAAAAGTGTGTATGTGTGTGCACGTCTGTGTGTGTGTCATAGCTCTCAACTTTCCATCTTCAAAATGAGGAACACTAGCCTTCATAATGTGGAACAAATGGGCAAAATGTGGAACACATACTAATGGCTTACTAACAACTTCACCTAGGAAGGCCATAGGATGGTTACAATATGCTGGTTTTACTTATAGAAAAGATCTTTTAATGAATGAATATGATTCATTTCTATTTACCATGGATTTCACTTAAAAATTTTCCTAACACTGAATATGTGACAGAGTCTTTCACTGTGGAGCATTGAGGAACTTTGAGGCACATGAACTTTTTAAGATCCCAAATGAGGTACGTTCCTCATAATGAGGTACACTTGAAAGGTATGGTGTGTGTGTGTGTCTCTGTCTCAGATCATTCATTTAGTCTCCATTTCATCACTGTGCACCTCTAAGCAAGTCACCAGGGCCTCGACCCAGTTGGACAACCAGATTAACAAAATATGTAAATATAATATGTGCATATTCAGGCAATATTTATTTAGACTATAACAATGAGTATGATGTGTGCAGATGTAAATTAAGGAAATTAAGGGAGTTTGTAATTTCAGAACAATGTAAGTATTCAAGAACCTCAGAAAAGCAATAGTTAAAAGAAATGTGCCATGGCAATAGCAGGGAAGTTTTGTACCAATTCTAGATCACAGTTCAAAAAATAAGTGCAACATTTTTAAATATGCAGTGTTATAGTTTCACAGTTCTCCTGAACATACCACCAAGACTATATATGCATGGAATGTAGATGGTTTAATTTGACATCTGCACTGTAAACTCTTTTTTGATGCAATATCTCAGAATCTGTAGACAAACCTGACCAACAACACATCCTTAAATACCAATACTTATTTTACAAAGGGTGAAGTTTAACACAGCCTAGTGCAGGGTGCAATTCAAGGTTATCCTTCTGGTGGGCAAAGCTTGAACACTTGAGCTTCGACTGCTGGTGCTTCTACTTGCCAACCTGAGATACAGGTATAAAGTTCAAATGTGCAACTAAATGAAGATACGTAAGTCTTAAAATCTGCTTTGTACTTCTTTCCATGTTCCAATATTATATTATTATTCAAACCTGTTTAGGCCACAAAACAACCATAAAGGCTCTGTGCAGGAAATAGTCCAAAATCCTTTATTAAAATGAGAAAGATTAGCGCTTTTGTTCAAACTATGTGAACTTCCTTAGATACTAAACTTGCAACATTCCAATGTTTAAATACATTAATAATTAAACCAATTAAAACAGCAAACTTGTTGAGTTAATTACCATATCAACCCTTACAAATAGTGCATTCATGCCTTTCCTCATTAAATCCAGCACCAAACTAAAGTATTCTAATGAACATTGCAAAAGCCCTTTTCAACACATTTAAAACCCAGTTATCATACATTTTATAAAAAACTTTTACATCTATATAAAAATAATAATTTGAAAAAATAATATATATGTATATGTGGGAGTGCTACAGAATCCTGAAAGCCCAAAATCCTGAGACCAAAATCTTGAAAGTTGAAAATACTGAAAACTCAAAATACTGAAAACACACAGGATACCAACACTTACTATATTCCAGCACAAGTACATAAAGAAACATATTACCCTTCAACTATACGCAGGGGGAAAGCCCCCCTGAACCCCCCCGTGTGGGGGGCTGCACCCCCCACACCCTCTACTACTTAAACATATCAACTCCGAGATTGCACTTCACTACACTAAGTGCAATCTCGGAGTTGATATAGTTAAGTAGCAGGGGGTGTGGGGGCGCAACCCCCCACATGGGGGGTGCACAGTGGATTGCCCCCCTGCTTATACTTGGAGAAGAGTAATATCGTTTGTGTTTTATTTGTTTCTGTATGTACTTGTGCTGGAATATAGTAAGTGTTGGTATCCTGTGTGTGTTCAGTATTTTGTGTTTTCAGTATTTTGAACTTTAGAGATTTTGGTCTTCAGGATTTTGTAGCGCTCCCATATATGTATATACAGCAATAAATATAAATACATCTTAAATTTTAGAGTTGCACTGAATAGAGGGAAAATCAATCTTAAAAATGTAAAGAATGATGTTACAATAAAACAAAATAGCTGATGAATTCTGGGGCAGCTGCGGTAGTGCAGAGGTTAGCATTGCCACCTCACAGCAAGAGGTTCACCGGTTTGATCCTTGGCTGGGGTGCCTTCTGTGCGGAGTCTGCATGTCCTCCCTGTGGTCATGTGGGTTTCCTTCGTGTGCTCCGGTTTCCTCCCACATCCCAAAGACATGCTGTAGGTGGATTGGACACTCTAAATTGCCCCTAGGTGTGAGTGCATGTATGTATGTGCCTTCTGTGGAAGGTTGGGCTGGCAACTCAACACCGTAAAACTCCACTACCAATCATGAGCAGACAGGTGATCCACTGTGGCGACCCCTAACCGGGAAAAGCCAAAAGAGGAAGAAGAAGAAAATAACTGATGAATTCTCGTATTCCCTATCTGTCCAAGGCTTTCAGTCTAAGCATACAGTAAACAGAAATATATTCTTTCAAGCCTGCCTGGCCATGTTGAGGCGTTCAATTTTAACTGCCGTAACAGCTCTTTTTTCTCAAGGTAGAGAATTAATAGTTATTTTATTTTAACGTAACATACTTTTATCATTCTTTACATTTTTAGGACTGATTTTTCCCTCTATTCAGTGTAAGTCTAAAATGTATGATGTATTTATATTTATTGCTGTACATATATATACATTATTTTTTCAAATTATTATTTTTATATAGATGTAAAAGTTTTTTATAAAATGTATGATAACAGGGTTTTAAATGTGTTGAAAAGGTCTTTTGCAATGTTCATTAGAATACTTTATTTTGGTGCTGGATTTAATGAGGAAAGGAATGTATGCACTATTTATTAAATTGACATGGTAATTAACTCAACAAGTTTGGTGTTTTAATTGGTTTAATTATCAGTGTAGTTAAACACTGGAATGTTGCAAGTTTAGTATCTGAAGAAGTTCACACAGTTTGAATGAAAGCGCTAATCTTTCTTGTTTTAATAAAGGAGTTTGGAGTACTTCCAGCACAGAGACTTTCTGGTCATTTTGTGGTCTAACCCAGTTTGTATGGTCTTTTTTGGCTGCTTTTTCATTATTCAAACCTGTAATTTACATATACTGCAAGAGCAAGTAATTTAAAATACTTCATTGTAATATTACACACCTGATTTTTGTTACTGCTGCAAAAGTGTCATTTCAAAAATTTGAGATGCATGTTCAGCACAGCACAAATGAATTACAACAGACAGTATCTGAAAATTATGCCTCCCATTTCATCATCTGAAAATGTACATGCTTTGCACTTTGAGAGAACACCGAACAAGTCACAGAGCTATAACATGCATGTGAAGTATTAACTGCTGCTACTTTCAGAAATGATCAGTTCTTGCAGCCATACACAAATAAGCTAGACAGCTTAAAAGTACCATATATCACAAGGAAAACTTTCAAAATGGCTGACTGCTCATTCTCCCCTAGTACAGCAAAGGAGTTTGCTTTAGAGGGCCATATTCAAATGGCAACATAAACCCGAGTCTGTTGCTGCAGTATGAAGGAAACATCAGAAATCAGGTTATATACTGAAATGTGTTTTTATCAATGAATAACAACTTCTGCTCGGTACAAGTTAAAGCAAAGTAAATTCAATGTTCTGAGCAAAATGTAAAGGGGGAGGAGAGAGCATATACACTGGGTAGTATAGCATTAGCCTTGCTTAAGGGTGAATAATAGTACCTAGTAACCCAGCCTGCATACAGACTAGAACAATGGACAGCAGAGGTCAGCAGTGACTCAGTCACATATGTCCTTGGCATAATGGTCCAGTAGTTCTTTGCATGACACCAAGATGTTTTCCCAGGGTGCTTTCCTTGTACGTTGTATTGTGTAAGCTATGCCTTCTACAGCACAGATTGTTAAATGGAGACATTACAGTAGAAGAACATACAATTTTCACACAACAGCACAGACACAAATGTACGCAAGTAAACTGGAATAAATAAATAAAACTTTGCAAATAAAGAGACATATTGCTTTCTGGTTTGAGTTTCAGCCTTTGTTCAAGTCTGTAACCAGAGTTTGCACATGGTTTCAGCATGCTTATGTCTCCCAACTATTTTTTTTATTAATGCTTTCCACTATTTTAGGGATAAGACTGGAAAATGAATGAGGGTATGCTTCATCATAAAGTTATGCAGATGGATGTGAAAGCCCACTGAAAACCCAAGTCATTTAATTGCCAAGATAAAAACAGTATGATGCTTTTAAATGGCTACCAGTGTTCAGACTGAGTTATGTTTGTTTCTTTACTTTAGACTTGAAGAGATTCTGGAGAGCAAGACAGCTCTGCTACAAGGCTTTCTTAGCAAATACTCTTGTTGGAATAGTATTAACAATTCAGAGTTGCAGGGAAGGAAGAGGCCAACTCTCCTTGGTAAACAAACAATGATATTCCATACACTTCAAGAATAAAATGTAGTATTTACATCACCACCACTAACATTTACACTTCATAACACTTCATCAGATCATATCACAGCTTACCTTCAGCATCGGACACTTCAATCTGGATACTGTGTGCTCTTAGGGGTACTTCTGTCCCAGACTTCCAAGGCACATTTGAGCCATATGCTTCACTGGTTTTATTCTTATCCTCATCCTTTTGTACCACCTGTATGTTACTGTTAGATGGAGATGAATCTATTACTGTTTCAGCTTTCAATCCACTTTGTATCACTGTTGACTCTTGTAAACTGTTGTCTTGTTTTGTATCATTTAGTGTCTTCATAATGCTGCCTAAATCTTCAGAAGGCAACTTTTCTGTAGACTTTAAGCTCAAATCCAGTGACATTGCAGTGACAAGGTTCTCAGATCCCTGCATGTGCCCTTCTCTGCTGGGTTTTAGGTGAGAGTCTGTTTGCTTGCTTGCATCTTCATAATTATTTCCTATAGAACTGCTATGGCTATGGACTGACTCATTAATGGTTGTTGGAGTCACGTTACTGAATACCATACTCTGCATATAGGTATACCTAGGGCTAACAACTGTAAAACTTTTGTTGTTTGTAGGACTTGTGCAGTCTGTCTGATTATCATCTTTTACATTTTGTTGTAAATCAGAAGGTAATTTCTCTTCTTCCAATACCTCTGCAACAGCAGAAGAATATTCATAACCTTTGTCTTCTGTGTGAGGGACAGAGTCTACTGACAGAAGTGTAGTTTGCTCTAGTGTGCTATTTGTGTTACCAGATGGTAATTCATGAGATTCTGAGCTGAGAGGAGAAGACTTTATCAAGTATGGCTTGTAAGACCACTGGTATTGAGATGTAGAGCCTTGTAGATCCTTACTTTCTTGGAAAATGTTAGAAGACTCAGTAGCAGCTGTCACGAATAGTTCTGACTGCTTATCAGATGATGCAGACTTATTCCAGCCTACCATCTGTTTGTTTTCCTCTACTGAAAGCACCTTATCAGCATCCAGCTTGTGAAGCTGTACCCGATCTGTGAAATTTAAATCCTCAGTTCTGATCAGCTTTGCAGAGGTTGTTTGAGGCAGCTCAGCTGTAGCAGTCTGGTTGAATTCAAACACATTTGGTTTGACCTCATCACCTAATTAAAAAACAATAAAAATTAAAAGTGTTATTTAGCTTATTGTTCATACTTCTGCATTATATACCATGAGAATGCATAGAACAAGCTGCACTTGTTTTTAGCCACTCATGTCAATGGTTTGCACTTAACTTGCAAAAAAATCACTGATTCGCTTACCACTGACTCCACTGCCTTGTCCCACTATCCTATCGCTTTATATTTGTTTGGCTTTTATTAAATGGGCATTGCCACTCAGTCAATTGCTCATTTTCCATAGAAGTGCAAATGCAGATATATATACACACACAAGTATCTGATAAGCATTAGGACACAAGCTGGCAGTTACATAGAAAATATGATAAAAATATAGCCAATGAAAATTCTAACTTGGCGGGTGCACACAGGGCAGATATATTTACCATAGATGATGATTCTTGTGGGTGGGTACAATGCTTAGCAATCTTTTACCTGTTTGGATGTAAAGTGAGCTCAGAGATGTAGATAGCATTCAGTCTGGGGAAAGACTGCTAAAAGGTTGATATGATTCATGAAAATATGTGATCTCGGTTAGTCAACTGATATGCCATTCTTTTCTGTAAGCAGGCAATTTGTATGTGATTCTCTGAATGGATTTTACATGTATTTTTTCTGCATTATAAACAAAAGGAATGCACTGCACTTGAGGCATTCTTATGTAACTGAATGTACTATATAAAACACATTATCATAAGAATGCAGATACCAGCTGAATTTAAAGATAACATTTCATGCTAACAGGACTGCTTTTGTGATGAAGGAAAATAACTTAGCTTTAAACCAAAGGGAAAAAAAAAAGATTAATTCTGAAAAAGGTGAAACACTTGATACTGGGAATAAGAACCAACTATTAACAGAGGGTGAACACAGGACAAGAATCTTGCAAGTAGGATACTTTTGACACCAAATCTACTTTTTAGAAATAAACTAATACAAATATATATTTATATAAGCAAGTCAGACCAACACAGTATAAATTATATCTTCCTGTCATGAGTGTGCCATAACTACATTCTGGTATTACAAATAATTATGTATGCGGTACTGTATGTTTAAAATAAATGTCCCATCTTGTCAATCAATATCAATGAGTTACGATTGTATACGTGAAGTTGTCCAACAGTAATACTAATAATTCACAACTTTCACATTTATATCTAGTATTAACAGGCCTCACAGTAAGACGCTGTCTGGTTCGATTCTCAGCTAGAGCGTCTTCTGCGTGGAGACATGCATAAATGGGCGTACCTTCATTGAAGGTTGTGCGTCAGGGCTGGTAACTCGGCACGTAAAAAAAATCAGCTACCAATTATTAGTGGACCGGAGTTCCGCTGTGGCGACCCCTAACTGGGAAAAGCCGAAAGACACAAACAAACTAACAGAATGAAAGACTGACCTTACAGAAACCTGGCATTACCTTACTGAAACCTGGCATTATTGGGTTATGGATTTTTTTCTTTTTTTTCCCCCCTGCAGAACACCCCACAGTATGTGACCCACCCCCTTTTACTAACTCCTCCCTGAATCTACTTATACCAGTAGGTACATTTTTAAATTACTAGTTAGGCTGCAACAACTGCTCTCCCTGTTAATGTGTGGTGTGCTCGCCACATAAGTGTTTAATTTCAAACATTTTTGCACTGTTACTTTACTGCTGCCTTGTATATATGTTTCGCTCCATGCTGTTTTGTAACGTAGGAGCCTTGCAATCTTTGTACAATTGGCTGTTACTGCATAGCATTCTTTTATCAGGGCTTAACAGCACCAACTGTGACCTTCTTTGAATATGTGTATTGTTGGCTTTCATTTCTACTAAGTTGCAAGTGTGTCGCATGTTGTTCGCAAATAGCCAGGGACTATTTTTTTAAACGGTTTGTAAGACAAGGACTAAGTATACACTAGTAATTTGTAGCACATGCAAAAATTGGTCACAGGTGCTTATTATTGCTTTCAGAGTCTACATAATATATAAATGTACTGATCTACATTATAGGTCTTTGTATGCAACACTTAGTCACACACCTTATAAGAACTAGGGGACAAAAAGGTAATTACTGTATTTATATCTCTGCCATTGTGTTTTTTATTTCTGCTAAATGACCTAATATCTCAGATTGGAAGCTCCTATGACTACACTGCCTAAGGAGGCTAATGAACTGCACCACTGTATATAATGTCTGTTGTGCTCTTCCGTGACCTCATGCTCTGATGTAATAACACTGAACTCCTGTATAACTAGTGTTTTAAATTTCCTTGATTCAGAATTTAATAACCTCAGGTAGATAACTCTGTTCTAAGCATCTGTATCATATTCCACTCTCCTAAATTTGTTTCTTTCTCTCTGGTATTTTTCAGTTCCTGTCCACCTAAAACGGCTATCCCCTGAAACTGGCCGAGGTGCTCCGATAATCAACACCTCTACTATCGTGGAGCATTCATTCAACAAAGTACATCCTCCAGCAAAACAGTCTACTGTTTTTAGTCTTCTTTAATATAACCATAGACTGTTAAGTGGTGTGCACACTAAGTGCACCTCCCCATTACTGACCAGGCATTCTTATCCTCTTTTGGTACTAACCTAACAGAAATGGTTACAAAATCCAGCCTGACAATTTGGACCACCCACTAACATTATGCCTAGCTTTAAATATTTTTTCACTCTTTTTTTGAATCTGGGCCTGCCATTTATTTTGTTTCTACCCACTGCTTCCAGCGCCTAACACAGGGCATGTGCATCCCAACTAAATTGGACAAAACAATAGCAGATGTCACATTCACCTGTAGTGCTCCCGATTGTCTTATGTTTGCTTTCAGTGCAGCTGTGCTCTGAAGATCCAAGTTCTAGAAAAATGTATTCATAAACAGCTCCTTCACTACCTCTTGGAAGAAAATCTCCTTACCCCGACACAACATGGCTTCTGCCCAAAGCACAGTACAGCCACTGCTTTAATAGCTTTCACAAATTCCATTGCGATCTCCTGTGACAACAACAAACTAATCTCCTGCTTGTTTGTCGACTTCCCCAAAGCCTACAACACCGTCTGTTGTCACCAACTACTTCTATCCAAACTTTCCACTCTTAATCTTTCAGACACTGCTCAGTGTTGATTCTCTAGCTATCTCTCTAATAGACTCCAAGCTGTTAAATGGCAATCCAGCCTCCTTCTTTTCTTACCTGTTCAAACTGGGGTACCCTAAGGCTCCATTCTCGAGTCCGTATTATTCAATATCTTTACTAACGACCTATATTCTTCCTGCCTACTCTTCTCTGTAATACAATATGCTGATAATTCTTCAATCATCTCCACCTCTGATATTAATCTCTACACCCTCACCCAGGAATCCTTGCTGTCTGTCGAAAAATGTCAACTCCAACCAACTGCTGCTTAACACAAAGAAAACTAAACTTCTATTATTTCTCCCTAAATCTCTCCAATACCTTATTAAAACTAACTTTACTGTCTCCTCTCTAAATAACACAATCATCTCTGTAGAATCTCGCACAAAACTGTTAGGAGTCATTGTCGATGACCAGCTAAAATTCAACCTCTATATTTAGCAATGCATTAAAAAAGACGCATCAAAAATTAGGCATGTTATGCAGGCATAATAAATTCCTTACTAATGCTTCCAGATTATCTCTTGCACAGGCTTTTCTACTCCCAACCCTACTCTGCGCTGCCCTCATCCTCACGTGTCCAAGCTAACCTATCTAAACTGGAAATCACCTATAACAAAATTGCAAGATTTACCACAGCCAACCCTACCTCTCTGACCTGCCTAAACCTTGAAAAGTCTGCAATGGCTGGAATTCCATAATCAAATCCAACTGCTCCAACTTCTCATGGCCCATTCCATAATTTATGATCCCACTACCTGCCCTTCTCTGTTCACCCTCATCCAGCCTCACACTTCCAACCGGACTCTCCACAGTTCCCAACACCACCTTCAACAAGTGTATAAACCCGATAAAAACATTGGTAAACTCCTGTACCGCTACTCTGTGGCCAACCCTTGGAATAAGCTCCTACTCCCTGTTAGACAAATCTCTAACCCAATCTCCTTCAAAACTACACCAAAGGATACTCTCTGTTTATCTTGGACTTGATCTTGCAATGATCCAACATAGTATCTACCCATACTCTTCCACTATTATGGTACTAATATTCTTCTGTAATGTCCCAGTCTGAAAAGTCTCCTACTGTATGCAACACTGAACCCTATGATATGGAATTTACAGACTTTTTACTTGCCTGCTGGTTCATATTACACTTACACATACCACTCATGGTTTTGTTGGTCTTTTTGGCTTTTCCCGGTTATGGGTCGCCACAACGGAACTCCGGTCCGCTAATGACTGGCAGTAGATTTTTTATGGTGCCGAGTTGCCAGCCCGATGTCCAACCTTCAGCGAAGGCACGCCCATTCACACATCTTTCGGATGCCACTCAACTGCATTTTTCCCAATTATGTATATTGTAGTCTGCTAGCATGTTGTTTCATCTCACTATTAGACACCTTGTACATTTTATTGTTCTTAGTGGAGTCAATTGTACTTCTCCTAGTTTATGTATAATCCTCCGTACAGTGATTACTTGTTTCTATTTTTGATTGTATATTGCTAATTTTATTTATTTTACCTTATGTATAATCCTACGTACAATGTTTAATACTATTACTGTTGTGGAGCTTTTCTCTTCAGGTCTCCGCTGAAAAAGGGCTACTGGCCCAGTTGGACTAACCCTGTTAACAAATGTCAAAAAAATAAATAAAACATTCTGGAGGTTTATTTTGTTCAGGGAAATCAGTCTAGATTTCTGGAAATGGATAAAAAAGACTTCACTCTCCAACAAGTAGCTTCTACTAACGTCTATTCCATTTGGAGAATTTATGCTATGAATGTGTTACACAGAGCTGTTTTTCACCTTAAATAGGCTATATAAAATAGCAAAGACCACCAGTATGCAATGTTGGTATATAATTCATATATAAACACTGAATGGAAACATTGAATTGTGCAATATTGTATTATATCTGACTGATGTATAGTTAATCTACCTACATATATTAAGTAATGCTAATATCTTTTGTTCTGCATCTTCTTCTTTCGGCTGCTCCCGTTAGGGGTTGCAACATCTTTTGTTCTGCATAAATCTAACCATTTCAAGAAAAACAATTACAAGAAGATAGTTACAGAAGACACTTTTTTGGATTTATCTTTCTAAAAAAAGTATTTATGATAAAAAAATATATAATTAAAAAATATTTACTTTAAAGCAAATTAATTTTAAATACTGGTCTATGTTATTCGCGAAGATACACATTAGAATGGCATTTTTTTCTGCTACATTGGTTTTGCTTGTTGTCTTGGATTTCACTTTTGTATGTAAAGTCATCTACATTAACAAGTGGTGTAGACACACAATGGAAATATTATGTGTAGTTGTGTGTATAATACTTATGTTATATGAGAAACGTTTGGTTGAGATTATACTAAAGGAAAATTACGGCCTGTGTCTATAGTACTTGCATTCTGATACAAAGAATGCTATTGTAAATCTGTTATGAAATATCAATCAATATTTTTTTTCCTGAAAAAAATATATTCTGCTTTTGCCTTCTTAAAAGAGTATGGCAAACAAGGCATTTTTTTGTGTGCATCTGCTGCCCCAGTACTGACAAAATAAATATTTATACGAGTACTTGCTACATGCCTTCTGGAAAGCAAATGCAATATTGGGCATCAGTACACACCATCCTCATTTCTGCTGCATTTACCTGATTGAAACAGCAAATAACTGATATATAGGTTGACTCGCTGTAAAGGAATTAGATTTTGCAAGCCATTTTAACTAAGAAAAGCAATGCAGCAAGATCAGAGACTTTGTATAGTTACTAATTTTGTAAATGAAGGGAGGGGCATCAGATATTGACACTGGTCAGGACTGAAAGAATTTCTACACCCATGCTAATTGGTCAACAAGAGATTGGTCAGTCAGTGAGATGGAAAGAATCTCTGTTTCGTACACACGAGTAACGACACACAGAAACACCCCCCTCAACAGCTTAGTATTATGTTTCTGAACTGACCTCCATGCTGCCAGATCTGACAGAGCTGGCACTTTCCCTACCAGCCCAGAATCGCAGTAGCATGGGCACCACAACATTCACACACACAAACACACTCTTCCATGCATTCCAACATGCACAAAGACATCCAAGCATCCACAAACAAGCCCCCACACAATCGCTCACACCAACTGTCATCCACTCAGCAAGCATTCTATGCCTACCTGCTATAGTGTGACTACCTGTATATACAGAGAGAGAAAGACATCTGTTCAGCTGCATTCATGCTTCTACACACACACACACACACACACACACACACACACACACACACACACCTTTCCTAATACTAACCTGTTGTCATATTAACAGCTGTGAATAATCCCATAGAACTGAATGGGTGAATGCAGAATCTCAGCAGAGCAAGATCTGTGCACATTTCTTGGGGAAGATCACATGGCTAATTAGAATTAGCCACTCTGTTACACTGTCACATTACAATTTAACTTCTTCAGCAAGACCATACTGCATATGCTATGGCCAGCAACAGGGGAACCATGGAAACTAGTCGTAAAACACAGAATTAAAAAGGCTTACCTCAATGTGGAAACCTTCTACATTAAGGCTTCCACGGGGATTGACTATAAACAAAAACATTCTGGGTAACATTAAAAAGACAATGTGATTAAACTAGATCCTTAAATGGAGGTTAGAAAATACTCATGCAAGTATGATTGATTACATTTCTTAGACTGGCATGACTACTGTTTGACATTAACTCATATAGTGTTTTTTTTTTTAAAGAGGATATTTACTGATATAATCAAAGCAATAATGGTCAAAAGGTCAACTATTCTAATCTGAAACATACAGAATTATAATACTTGTACCGTAAAGTAAATGAATATTGCTTCATCTTAGCCCAAATTTAATGTGGCAGAAAACTACAGGCAAGTGTTTAATATGATTAAGGCACAATCCACAAAAAGAAAATTAAATGCATTTTAAAAATGATTTCAGAAGTAAAGGGAGTCTGGGACACCCTGTAGAAACCTTCCCTTTTGCAAAGGGTAACAGACAATATGCACTAATTATTTATTTTCAAATTATTAAAGTTATTTCTATTAGTAAGCAGTCAAGTTTCATGACAACCAGACTATTTTCCACGTGTAATTTTATAGTGAGACTTTTTTTTGTTTTCTTTTACCAACCATACAAAGGAGACAATGTGAGGTGAACTGTGCAAATTAGTAAAAATGGAAACTGATATATTACTAGAAGAACAAACACACCTCTCAAAGGTTAAAATTTAGACATATATTCAGCCTTTCTCCTCCTAGAGTTATTGATTTCTTTTGAAAAATTAGACACATTTAAGACTATGCCATTGTGTTGGAGTCTACTGCCTTAAAGAACTTCTAGTCTAAAAAATTAGGATGGTGCTTTTTTGACATCCTGTTATATTTTTTAAAATGTAATGCTATAATTTTAGTACTCAGAGGTTGAGAGATACAAATATGGAACTAGTTAACAAGGGAAAATACACTTGATAAAAATGTAGCATATACTCAAGAAAATATTTGACATCTGACAAGTGCATCTTGGTACAAGGGTGAAAAGATTTAACATGTGTCTAGCTTTTGATATTTTGTCTTTATGATTTCCAAATTCCGGTAATCACGGCCACACCGGCAGAAACCATAGTCTCCAAAGCTAAGAATACAGCATCCATGGGACCAGATGACATCCCGGGCTGTGTACTACATTAATTACAAAATGAACTGGCACCTCACCTAAGTGTCATGTTTAATCATAGCCTCACCTCAGGCTTCATGCCCACTGAGTGGCACACAGCTACAGTTATCCCACTCCACAAGGGGGGGATGCACCTTGGATCCCAGGAACTACTGTCCCATCAGTCTGACGAGCCTGATCTGCAAAGGCATGGAGCGCATTATCATGGGACTTGTAAGGAAAGACACTGGCAACCTTCAAACACTGGGCCCCACCTAGTTTGGGTTCATGAATGGCCGATCTTGTCTTCTGAACCTGAATGAGTACTTTGAATCAGTCTCCAGAGCTGTGGATGAGGGTAAGGCAGTTCACACAGCCTATCTGGACCTCGCCAAGGCCTTCAACACCACCCCTCACTCTGGAATCACAGATATCCTTACTAAGCTGGACATAAATCCCTACGTCACTCGATGGGTTGCCAACTGGCTTACTGACAGAACCCAGACTGTAAAAGTAGCCGACTCCAAATCCAGCTCCAGACAAGTGACAAGAGGAGTACCTCAGGGTTCAGACCTGGGACCGCTCTTCTTTGGCATTTACTTCTCTGAAGTACAGTCCAACACTAAGGGACTCTGGCTAACAAAGTTTGCAGATGACTTTAGCCATTATTGAATCCCCAAATGATGTGGATATTCTACTAAAGGGCCTTACAGAAACAGATGCTTGGCGCCAGAGCCATGGGCTCAAGCTGAATGCCAAGAAATGTATAGTTATCCCTTTTGGGAAAAAAACATGTACCCATGAATTACCACATAGGTGGCAATACACTAAACACTGAAAGTGTGATGAAAGACTTAGGGACACAGGTGGAAGTGGTTTCACCTTCGATAACCACATCGCCACAGCAGTCAGGAAATCCTTCTATGTGGCACACCTAGTCACCAAGGGCTTTTCATCCAGAAAAATTGAGGTCATTGTGCCACTGTACTCATCCCTTGTTAGACCCATTATAGAGTACAACGCCTCATTTGGTATGTACCTCACAAGACATCTGCAACAGCTGGAAAGGCCACAGAAATACCTCACTAAAATAATCACAGGCCTAAAGCAGATGCCCTATGCTGACCGTCTAAAAAAACTCCAGCTATACTCTGTCACATATCGTCTACTCAGAGGCGATCTCTGCTTAACATACAATGTCATGTCAAACCCTGAGCTGTTGGACATGCTCCACTTAAAGAAATCCCAATCCCTCACAGTCACATGCTCCAGGGATCTAAACCTTGTCATCACAATAAACAAAACATGCTGGAAGGATAGGTTCCTGACACAGAAACTCCCCATACTCTGGAATAGACTGCCCATACATGTCAAGCAGAGAGCCTCCTTGACCCTCTTCAAAAGGAACCTTGACGATTGGATGAGAGATAGGAAATTCACCCCGGGGATCATGTCAGTCACTCAGCTAGACAGGGGCCCAGGGAAGTAAATATTGTGGGAAGAAATATCCGGGGAATTGTTTGGCTAGGCTTGTATAGGCCCTAGGGCCGATAGCCTAGAACCAATCTATGAACCTATGAAATAGCACCTAAATGTTATTTTATTTTAAAAATGATAAAGATAGATTTATAAGTTGATTAACCTCCTTACTTGAATATAAGTTTGTTCTGATAAGTAAACAAATGAGAGTGGGAAATGTTTGAAAACAGATATTTCAAAAACCGACAATAGTTGAGTTAAAAAGAACCTTTATAGAAACAACAAAGCTTTCAGGTTAAAAAACCTTTTTCAATGTATGACAACAGGTATATTAAAAACGCCCATATATATATATATATATATATATACATCAAAGAAAGTCATGTGACCTGCAGCCATGATCACATGATTCATAAATAAACAAACATTTATAGCCAATCTTCAAGACATAATCACATAATTTTCTAACTTGCAACTACAATATTGTACATAAAATCTAACATGCTAATAACAAATAAAAGTTAAAAATATGACATCAGATCATTTTAATCTGGTCTGCTGTATTCTATTTAAAATAGGTTTTAAAGATACTGTTGCATTCAAGCCAGGGGGTGTGTCTGCAGAAAGCCTAACTATCCACTCATACTCCTTAAGGTCCAAAGAATTGGACAAGTCCCCTCCCCTAGGTGTTGCTACAACTTGATCTATCACACAAAACTTAAAGCAATGTCTGCTATCCCGAGATGCAATATGCTTAAATAATGCATTATTCTCATTAGAGTGTCTGATGTTAGACTTATGCTCTGTTATTCGTTCTTTAAGTTTTTTCGTGGTTTTTCCCACATAAAAAGATGGGCAGATTTCACATATTGCTAGGTAAACCACGTTATTAGTGGCACAAGTAGCATAACCATAAAATCTATATTCTCTTCCTGATACAGGATGTATAAACGTATCTAACTGAGAAGAATCCTTATATTTAACTATATCACTACAACTACTGCAGTTATAACAGGCATAAGTACCTTGCTTTATAGTTATGTTCAAACTAGGTTTTACATTATTAAAGTCTTTATAACCAAGTATACTTTTTAATGTTCGCATGTTTCTATAGCTGAAATAAGGTCTATCACCTACTATCAGTCTAATGTCATCTTGTGCTAATAGTACTTTCCAGTATTTAGATATTATTTTCTTAATATCTGACATTGAATTAAATGAGGTGATAAATCTCAATTTACTAACATTTTTCAAAGACACCTCTGGATCATCCCTTACTTTAGGTGCCCTATTGAAAATAGGTTCATATATTCCTTCTCTATGAGATATTATATATTCCTTAGTATTTACTAATAAATTTATGGGATATCCACTATTCTTAAGTTCTTCATAAGTGTCATCTAGTTGCTTCATGAAAGTTTCCTGTTTCGAATTTAGTCTACTTACTCTGGCCATTTGGGCTTTGACGATGCCTCTAAACACATGAGGTGCGTGCATGCCACTTGCATGTAAGTATCTACCTGCTGCTACTTGCTTCTTGAATATAGATGTATTGACATCATTATTATATTTCGTGATTGTTACATCTAAAAAGTTTATATATGTGTCTGATACATCTATTTTAAACTTTAAATAATTAGTGGTATTATTTAAGAACGAGACATAGTTCATAAGTTCAGGTAGACTTCCTTTCCAAAGAAGGAAACAGTCATCCACGAACCTCTGGTAGAAAACAATATTATCATTCATGAATTTTTCCCCATCACCTATGTAGTCCTTTTCCCATTGATAGAGGACAAGGTTGGCGTACGTATTCGCCACAGGTGTGCCCATTGCTACGCCTGTTTGTTGTAGATATAGGTTATTATCAAATAGAAATATGTTGTTTCCCAACACTAATTCTAACAACATACAAACATTCTCTACATGCCTAGTTGTAAAATTAGAACGTTGTGTCAAGAAACTTCTAATGGATTCTATTCCAAGGTCATTCGGAATGACCGTAAACAAAGAATTAATGTCCATAACTGCCATATATATATTGTTAATATTAGTATCTGCATCCTTCAGACCTGTATAACATATCTTAAGTTTTTCTAAGAAATCCACTGTATCCTTAAGTACCGTCTTACACATAATTAGTAATGGCTGTAGCTGTTTCTGTAAGTATAGAGATATCGGCTCTGTGATCCAGCCCTTGCCGGATACTATCGGCCTCATTGGTGGCTTATCTCTAGATTTATGTACCTTAGGAACCCCATATAGTTGTGGAACAATGGGACAGGGGACCGTAAAGAAATGAAACAAGTCTAATGATATGTCGTTTGACAATTGGAGTTCATAAATACACATATTCACATAACTTATGCATCTCTTAACATCCATAGCTGTTATTTGTTTAAATGCAGTTTGATCTCCTATTAATAACATTACCGACTGTTTATACATGCATTGGTCCATGATAACAATGGAACCGCCTTTATCGGCCTCCTTTATGATGATATTTGCATTATCTACAAGTTCCTTCATTGCTAAATATTCGGAATGTGTAGTGTTAAAGGATTTATTAATTCTTTTGTTGGCGTAAACTTGTCTAATATCAAACTCACATAAATTGTGAAATGCTATTAAGAGTGGTGGATAACATGGCATGAATACGCTACGTCTCTTACACATATTAGCATCATAATTATCATTCTTAAAAATTAGCTTAAGTGCTATTGATCTAATAAACAATTTTAAGTCTGTTAAGACTTTAACCAGATCATCCATACGTGTGGGTATAAAGCCCAGTCCCTTATTTAATAAAGTAACATGCTCCATATGTTCAACGTAAATGCTGACAAATTTATGATACCTGCCATTATCTTCTGGCTAATTTGTATTGTTTTTGCGGACTATCATTCTTCCGTTTTAAGTCCACTGTCAGATTAGTGTCCCTCGATTTTGTTCTACCCCTTGATGTAGATCTAGCTCCAACGTTCTTATCTTTATCTTTTACGCGTTCTGCATGCTGTAGCTGAAACGGTTTTGTAAAATAATTAGTTAGGGTCTTTTGCGAGGCCTGTATAGTATGGTTTGTCTGATTTTCATCCATTGTTGTGGCGTGAGCGCCTTCTACAATATGTTCCGACCTTTGCGCCCCTTCGTCAACCACTGGTGACGTATTGCGTTTCAAACTAGCATCCAATCCGGTTGATAGCTTGCGCCCTTCATTCAATGGTGATTTTAAAGGCACAGTTAACAATTCTGGAAAAACATCTAGGGAGTCTAAGGATATATTAACTGGTGTTTGCTTCACAGAATGTAATGGATCTTTAGCAGCTCTATTGGTGGATACATTTCTGTTACCCCTGGGATTTACAGATATCTCGTTCTTCGGCCAAGAGAAAATATTTCCTACTTGATAATCAGATATATCTCGTAGCAGTTTTCTTTTTTTCACGACTTCCAAGCGATCATCCAGTGTGTTTAACCTATCCATCATAGAGTTGTACAGCGACTGTACGTTGATAAAACCCGGCATGGCTAGTAGTTCTTCTTCCTTTGAGATAATTTCTGCTTTCAGTTCATTTTCAATGTCATAAAGAACTTGTTCATTAGCAACATGTAGTCTTTGACAAACCATACTATACAGGCCTCGCAAAAGACCCTAACTAATTATTTTACAAAACCGTTTCAGCTACAGCATGCAGAACGCGTAAAAGATAAAGATAAGAACGTTGGAGCTAGATCTACATCAAGGGGTAGAACAAAATCGAGGGACACTAATCTGACAGTGGACTTAAAACGGAAGAATGATAGTCCGCAAAAACAATACAAATTAGCCAGAAGATAATGGCAGGTATCATAAATTTGTCAGCATTTACGTTGAACATGGAGCATGTTACTTTATTAAATAAGGGACTGGGCTTTATACCCACACGTATGGATGATATGGTTAAAGTCTTAACAGACTTAAAATTGTTTATTAGATCAATAGCACTTTAGCTAATTTTTAAGAATGATAATTATGATGCTAATATGTGTAAGAGACGTAGCGTATTCATGCCATGTTATCCACCACTCTTAATAGCATTTCACAATTTATGTGAGTTTGATATTAGACAAGTTTACGCCAACAAAAGAATTAATAAATCCTTTAACACTACACATTCCGAATATTTAGCAATGAAGGAACTTGTAGATAATGCAAATATCATCATAAAGGAGGCCGATAAAGGGCGGTTCCATTATCATGGACCAATGCATGTATAAACAGTCGGTAATGTTATTAATAGGAGATCAAACTGCATTTAAACAAATAACAGCTATGGATGTTAAGAGATGCATAAGTTATGTGAATATGTGTATTTATGAACTCCAACTGTCAAACGACATATCATTAGACTTGTTTCATTTCTTTACGGTCCCCTGTCCCATTGTTCCACAACTATATGGGGTTCCTAAGGTACATAAATCTAGAGATAAGCTACCAATGAGGCCGATAGTATCCGGCAAGGGCTGGATCACAGAGCCGATATCTCTATACTTACAGAAACAGCTACAGCCATTACTAATTATGTGTAAGACGGTACTTAAGGATACAGTGGATTTCTTAGAAAAACTTAAGATATGTTATACAGGTCTGAAGGATGCAGATACTAATATTAACAATATATACATGGCAGTTATGGACATTAATTCATTATTTACGGTCATTCCGAATGACCTTGGAGTAGAATCCATTAGAAGCTTCTTAACACAACGCTCTAATTTTACAACTAGACACGTGGAGAATGTCTGTATGTTGTTAGAATTAGTGTTGGGAAATAATATATTTCTATTTGATAATAATCTATATCTACAACAAACAGGGGTAGCAATGGGTACACCTGTGGCGAATACGTACGCCAACCTTGTCCTCTATCAATGGGAGAAGGAGTACATAGGTGATGGGGAAAAATTCATGAATGATAATATTGTTTTCTATCAGAGGTTCGTGGATGACTGTTTCCTTCTTTGGAAAGGAAGTCTACCTGAACTTATGAACTATGTCTCGTTCTTAAATAATACCACTAATTATTTAAAGTTTAAAATAGATGTATCAGACACATATATAAACTTTTTAGATGTAACAATCACGAAATATAATAATGATGTCAATACATCTATATTCAAGAAGCAAGTAGCAGCAGGTAGATACTTACACGCAAGTAGCATGCACGCACCTCATGTGTTTAGAGGCATCGTCAAAGCCCAAATGGCCAGAGTAAGTAGACTAAATTCGAAACAGGAAACTTTCATGAAGCAACTAGATGACACTTATGAAGAACTTAAGAATAGTGGATATCCCATAAATTTATTAGTAAATACTAAGGAATATATAATATCCCATAGGGAAGGAATATATGAACCTATTTTCAATAGGGCACCTAAAGTAAGGGATGATCCAGAGGTGTCTTTGAAAAATGTTAGTAAATTGAGATTTATCACCTCATTTAATTCAATGTCAGATATTATTAAGAAAATAATATCTAAATACTGGAAAGTACTATTAGCACAAGATGACATTAGACTGATAGTAGGTGATGGACCTTATTTCAGCTATAGAAACATGCGAACATTAAAAAGTATACTTGGTTATAAAGACTTTAATAATATAAAACCTAGTTTGAACATAACTATAAAGCAAGGTACTTACGCCTGTTATAACTGCAGTAGTTGTAGTGATATAGTTAAATATAAGGATTCTTCTCAGTTAGATACGTTTATACATCCTGTATCAGGAAGAGAATATAGATTTTATGGTTATGCTACTTGTGCCACTAATAACGTGGTTTACCTAGCAACATGTGAAATCTGCCCATCTTTTTATGTGGGAAAAACCACGAGAAAACTTAAAGAACGAATAACAGAGCATAAGTCTAACATCAGACACTCTAATGAGAATAATGCATTATTTAAGCATATTGCATCTCGGGATAGCAGACATTGCTTTAAGTTTCGTGTGATAGATCAAGTTGTAGCAACACCTAGGGGAGGGGACTTGTCCAATTCTTTGGACCTTAAGGAGTATGAGTGGATAGTTAGGCTTTCTGCAGACACACCCCCTGGCTTGAATGCAACAGTATCTTTAAAACCTATTTTAAATAGAATACAGCAGACCAGATTAAAATGATCTGATGTCATATTTATATTTTTAACTTTTATTTGTTATTAGCATGTTAGATTTTATGTACAATATTGTAGTTGCAAGTTAGAAAATTATGTGATTATGTCTTGAAGATTGGCTATAAATGTTTGTTTATTTATGAATCATGTGATCATGGCTGCAGGTCACATGACTTTCTTTGATGTATATATATGGGCGTTTTTAATATACCTGTTGTCATACATTGAAAAAGGGTTTTTTAACCTGAAAGCTTTGTTGTTTCTATAAAGGTTCTTTTTAACTCAACTATTGTCGGTTTTTGGAATTATACGGACTTTGTATCAGTGCTTTGTCTTATTTATGAAAACAGATATTTATCATTCATTCTTTTTGCTCAACATACAACACATAGGTGCCTTTTTAAATCATTTTTATATTTATTTTATAAATAATGTCAACAAAATGAATAAACTGCAATCAGCATACAAACTAATGCTGAGCATCTTATATAATGTAGCGGAGAGACTCAAACAGCTTATCTCATTTGCCTACTGTGTGACCTTGGCCAAACAAGTCTCTTAACATGACAGTGCTCTTGAGAATTGGTCTGTGCTCGTTAATAGTTTCTGGGAGCACATACCTAGTAACTACCTATGAACCTACTTGTGCAGGTGTCTGAGTTTGCAGAGAACAACTCATGCTGACAGCAGTGCTTTTGTAATCAAGGAAATGACTGTAGCAGTTAAATGACTGTAGCGGTTAGCTGACAAAGAACAGGTTCATGCCAAAAGGGGTACCTTGTCTGCTGAACTGGTGGTAACAAAGATAACAGGAAGTATGAACTGCCTAGTGATAGACAGGAACACAACAAGGACCAGGTAAGATGATGCTTTGGATTGTGAATCGGCTTTATGCAATGAAATTATATAACAATTAGATCTGTATAATATACTTTAGATTATCAGGAGGATGACATCTTTATATATCTTTAGTGTGGTACATAATGAAGTAGAAGCAGGTTGTAATTTGTTACGTACAGTCATTTCTAGCATAGCATACTTTACATTCCTAACTGTACTTTGGGTGTGTCATGCCATCTTTATGACTCCGTCATCGATAGCAGCTATGCAATAGTTTATTTATGCAGTGCTTTAGTTTTATTACATTATGGCATCTGTCTTTTGACCCAATACCACAGAGCCAAATTTTAGGAAAGCACTCACCTTTGTAGGCAGGTGAGTGTGCAATAAAAAGACATACCGAAAATCCATGCAGTTAAGAGTGGTCTGCAGCGAGGAGGAAAGAAAAAAAAAACTAAAACAGCATCCATCTGAGGAAGGCCATGGAGGAAATGGGTGTAGGTTAGCCTGAGGAAGGGCATGAAGGAAATGGGTGTAGGTTAGCCTGAGGAAGGACATGAAGGAAATGGGTGTAGGTTAGCCTGAGGAAGGACATGAAGGAAATGGGTGTAGGTTAGCCTGAGGAAGGACATGAAGGAAATGGGTGTAGGTTAGCCTGAGGAAGGACATGAAGGAAATGGGTGTAGGTTAGCCTGAGGAAGGCCATGCAGGAAATGGGTGTAGGTTAGCCAGTAGATAGCATGTGTCAGTCAAACTGTCACAGAACGAGTCAGTGATGGACATCACAGGCTGTTCCCTGGAGAAACTACAATTTTGTTTCTTATAGAGGTGAGTTTATTTTTGCAGCATTTTTCTACTACTGTCTGTTGATCATTAGCTTTCTCCTAATCATTTGGCCCATTCGTTCCCATCATGGGATGAGGGTCGACTAGGAGAGCTACTACTCAGCCATCAAATGTGGTTTCTATTTTTGTAGTTTTTATCTGTGGCCTTAAGTGACAGAACCCAGTAAAGCAGGGGAGATGTATGCAGTGGGTTATCCACAGTGACCTCCAGTCACTTGTACAAAGGGCGTTCCCTTTCATATGGACCTCCGCCTCATCTTGCTACATGACCGATCTACCCATATTCTTCCAGTCAGATCAAACCAACCAGAATATCCCTGACTGCATACAACCCCTCCAACCCCCCCTCCCAGGAGGGGTTACTGTGACATGCATGTTAACTCCTCCTCCCTTCCCTGCTTGGGTCCTTTAGTGCTGGGGCAGCAGCTGAACCCCATTCACCTGCATCACAGTCACAGCTTCATTCCTGTGGTCATGCAGCTGGCCTATCAGAACTGATTTTACTGATGTGGCTCATGTTGAGATTAAACAGGATATAACTGTTATAAAGGAACAAGGTGAGAGGTACCACACTGGAAAAAGTAGTTTTAGAAGTGGTGATGAGATGATACAGTAGTCCATGTTTTGAGATAGTCTGTCTCACAGCACAGATCTCTTCAGAAATACTATTGCCTTGTCAGTTAGGAAGTCCAGGTATCTGAATGACTACCAGGTGTTAATGAGGACTTGGTAGCCAGTGGTGGCATGTTAGGCCTGGGTATCTCATAACATAGCTTTGGCCTTTACTATGTTTAGAGATTTGGAGCTGTCTCAGAACCATCTTTCTAAAATATCTGAAACAAGTCTGCAGTGTAGCTGCCACTCTAGTGGTTGAGTGATCAGACAACAGCAAATAACTAGACTCATATGGAGCAATGGGAAGTCAGCTGCTTTGTCTCTTTTCACTCACAACTGGACCAAACAGGAGGTGAACTACAGAACACTGTGCCTTATGACCCCTATAAGTACTAAAGTGAATAAAAGCAGACCAACTGTATACAGAGATTTAAACACTCAGTGTTTAAATCTCTAGAACTAAAATACAATTAGTTCCAGTACACCTGATTTGCTCTACATTAAAGGCAATCTTGGTGTATAACAAAACAGGTAATATTAAATATTGTGACATTTATAATGTAACACAATACAATATATATTGTATATAATATAATATTCGATATTCCATTCAAAAAGGTACATTATCTGTCCCCCTTTTATGTCAATAATACACGCACACAAGAGCATTGGCTCAGATCTGGTGCAGCTTCTGGAAGTCATAAAACAATTACAAACTTCTACTTCTTCTACAGAGACTAGCAAACCATGCTTTTTACAGACATTGCTTCTCTAGCTTCATTCATAACTGTGAGATAACATCTTTATAAATTACTGAAGTAACTGCTGGAATCCAAACAAAAAATGACCAGAACCAGTTCACAACTGTTTTATTACAGGAATTAAGTGCTTCCGTGTGTATATAACATACACTTCTTCAGAATAAAAAACTTTCACAAAAATTCAGTTTAAATAACCCACCAATAAAATCACGTTTCCCCTAATGTGTACAACATAATAAATTAAATATAGTGAGACACAAGTCTTAAAACACAAGCTATGGATAAAGACACATTCAAACCTAGGGGTGAGGTGGCATTTAATTTCAGTTGTGAATGCAACTCCCTCCGTTCTACCATGTCACGCCACGGTCCCCCCAGTAAATTCCGCTGTATGGTGTCGATACCAAAAAATAAAAAAAACATGGTCTGGATGTTTTTCTACATGACAGTACAATGCATTAGTAGTTTTCCTCTGCTTGATGTCATAAATATGTTCATAAATGCGTTCTTCAAAACTACGAATGGTTTTCCCAACATAAAAACTTGGGCACATTTTACATAAAGCCACATAAATCACTCCCATTGATTTACAATTACAAAAAAGTTGTCCTTACTTTCATACCATTAATAAACCTCATGTTTCTCTAAAATGTACTGGCACAAATTGCACGCACCACATTTATAAGTACCCCAAGTCCATTCACTAATGGTAGTATATATATCTTGTCATCTGATTCTATCATGCTTTTGATGCAGTTGGCTTTTCTAGTGACAAATACTGGTTTGGTTCCCAAAATATCAGATATCCCTTCAAATGCTTGAAAAACAAGCCAATTTTGGTTAATAATATGCTGAATGTAACCATATTCTTAATCATTTGAAGGGATATCTGACATTTTGGGAACCGAACCAGTATTTGTCACTAGAGAAGCCAAATGCATCAAGAACATGTTAGAATCAGATAAGATATATACTACCATTAGTGAAAGGACTTGGTACTTATAAATATGGTCTGTGCAATTTGTGCCAGTACATTTTAGAGAAATACGAGGTGCTTATTAATGGTATGAAAGTAAGGACACAATTTTTTTTTGTAATTGTAAATCAGTGGGAGTGATTTATGTGGCTTTATGTAATATGTGCCCAAGTTTTTATGTTGGGAAAACCATTCATAGTTTTAAAGAACGCATTTATGAACACATTTATGACATCAAGCAGAGAACTACTACTAATGCATTGTATTGTCATGTAGAAAAACATCCAGACCATTTTTTTTATTTTTTGCTAACAACACCATACAGCAGAATTTACTGGAGGACTGTGGTGTGACATGATAGAACGTTGGCAACTGAAATTAAATGCCACCTCACCCCCAGGTTTGAATGAGTCTTTATCCATAGCTTGTGTTTTAAGACTTATGTCTCACTGTATTTAATTTATTATGTTGTACACATTAGGGAAACATTAGGTTAGGTTTATGTCATTTGTATACACTTTTATGTATTTTATAACATGAGCAAGTAGCCTTTAAAATTAGAATTGGTAGGTGGGTTATTTAAACTGAATTTTTGTGAATGTTTTTATTCTTAAGAAGTGTATGTTATATAGGTTCATAGGTTCATAGGTTCATAGGTTCATACTAGGCTATCTGCCCAAGGGCATTTATAAGCCTAGCCCATAGTTATGTGGCTTTCGCCACCCCTTTAGTTTGAATAAAAACTATGCCTATCATTTTGCTGTGCCTCGGTCAAGCAGTGACACTGAAGTAATCCCTGGGGTATATCTGCAATCTCCCATCCATTGGTCAAGATTCCTCTTGAACAAGGCCAGAGAGGTGCTCTGCCTCACATGTACCGGGATTTTGTTCCACAGCATAGGGAGTCTCTGGGTGATGAATCTGTCCCTCCAGCACGTTATATTTATAACTGTGTCAAGGTTTAAGTCTCCCGCCCTTGTGGTTCTGAGGGATCTAGATTTTTTGAGGTGAAGCATATTCATCAAATCTGGGTTTGACATGGCCTTATATGTCAGGCACAGGTCACCTCTGAGCAAGCGGTATGAGACTGAATAGAGCTGGAGTTCTTTCAGTCGGGCAGCATAAGACATATTTTGAGACCCTTTATCCTTTTGGTGAGGAACTTTTGGGGCCTTTCAAGCTGCAGCAGGTGTCTGGTCAGATACATTCCGAACGGGGCATTGTACTCAATCATAGGTCTAATAAGTGATGAGTACAGGGGACGATGACCTCCCTTGATCTAGATGTGAATCCCTTCATGATCAGGTGGGTGATATAGAAGGTTTTCCTAACTACTTTAGCAACATGAGTGTCAAACGAAAGGCTACTGTCAACCTGGGTCCCCAGATCTCTGATGACTTTTTCTGTGCTCAGTGGATTGCCACCTATATGGTAGCTAGGGGTAACCTTGTTTTTCCCAAGGGTATGACTATGCATTTTTGGCGTTTAACTTCAGGCCATGGCTCTGGCACCAGTTATCTGTTTCTGTGAGGCCCTTCTGGAGGATATCTGTGTCAGATGTGTTTTCGACTATGGCGCCCAGTTTGCAGTCATCTGCAAACTTTGTCAGCCATAACCCTCCTGTGTTTGCTTGTACTTCAGAAAAGTAGATGCCGAACAAGAGTGGACCCAGGACTGAGCCCTGTGGGACACCACTTGTGACAGGCTTTGAGTCTGACATGGCTCCAGCAACTCTGACCCTGTGGGTTCTGTCACTTAGCCAGTTTGCAACCCATCTTGTGATGTATGGGTTTACATTCAAGCGGATGAGCTTTTCGATGATACCTGAGTGGGGTATTGTGTCGAAGGCCTTTGCCAGGTCGAGGTAGGCTGTATGGACTGCCTTTCCCTCATCAATGGCCTTGGTGACTGTCTCGAAAAAGTCAACCAAGTTTAAGAGGCAGGATCTGTCTTTGACAAAGCCAAACTGAGTTGGATCCAAAGTCTGCAAGTTCCCTATGTCTTTATTTATGAGTTCCATTATGATCCTCTCCATGGCTTTGCAGATAAGGCTTGTCAAGCTAATGGGGCGGTAATTTCCAGGGTCTGTGGAGGCACCGCCCTTATGAAGTGGGACCACAGTCGGCGTGCGCCACTCCTTGGGTACGTATCCTGAGGTGAGGCTAAGATTAAACAGCTGTCCTAACTGTGGGTTTAATTCCTCGTTGAGTTCATGAAGCACACAGCCGGGGACACCATCCGTCCCATGGATGCTGTGTTTTTGCCTTAGTGAGGGCAGTTCTCACCTGGGCGTTGGAGATGTTTGGGGGCTACAATCCTCTGGAATAGATATCTCTCCTTTGGGGAGGGGAGAAGTTTGCACTGAACCTGTCAGCCAGTATGTTGGCAATGTGTGTAGGTTCAGTAATTTTCACATCATTTTGAACTAATTCTGAGCATATCTGGGAGTTTCCTCCTAGGTTTCTAACATAGCTAAAGAAGGCCTTATGATTCTCTTTAGAGTCCTTGGCGATTTTTCTCTCAAAATTTGCCTTGGATGATTTTATGAGAGCTCTTAGTTTTTACTTATAATGATCAAAGGTGTCTTACCTTTCAAGGATTTTGCTCTATCTTGTAGTAGCTTCCTCCTTTTGTTGTAGAGCTTGTTTATGGCTGGGGTCCACCAGACTGGATGCTTGCCTTTGGTACAGAGAGTCTTAGTTTTGTTTGGGATTGCCTGATCCATGCAGTCCTGTAGGTGCTGGTAGAAGGCATTTGTAAGTGATTCAGCGGTTTGAGTAATGTTTACCACTGGCTCAGGGGCCTTAAAGGAGACCACACTAGTTTTTAGAAGTGTGAAATCGGCTTTTGAGAAGTTTTTCACTGTGGTCTTTTTGTTTCAGGTGGGGCGGGATGAGGACCTCCAGCGAGATTAGTTTATGATCTGATCTCACCAGTGAGGGGTATACTTCCGGTGTTGAACATTTTGATCCCATGTTCGTGATGATGAGATCAAGTATGTTTTCTCCTCTTGTGGGGATGGTGACTAGTTGTTCCATGGCATTTGAGTTTATGAACTCCAGGAATCTTTGGGTTAGAGTGTTCGGGCTTGAGTAGTGTTCCCAGTCTATATTAGGGTAGTTGAAGTCACCTAGTATGATGGTGTTTGGAGATACATTTATCCTCCAATGTTTTCAGGAAGGCCATGTGAGGTTCCTGAGTTTGAGAGGGTGGCCTGTAACATGCTACAAATTGCAGAGCAGTCTTGCCTATGGTTAATTGCACCTGGATGGTCTCCGATGCATCGTGCGTTGCCACCAACCTTGAGGTGTGGGTGTCCTTTATGAATATGGACACCCCCCTCCTTTCTTGGTGTTGTCC
The DNA here is from genome assembly GCF_019279795.1 of Protopterus annectens. Classification (NCBI taxonomy): domain Eukaryota; kingdom Metazoa; phylum Chordata; order Ceratodontiformes; family Protopteridae; genus Protopterus; species Protopterus annectens. Next base: position 269,093,774 of record NC_056726.1, on the reverse strand, counting down.
GGATTTTGGGGCCGGAACGCATGATATGAGGTGAAACCTGTTAATGCTGGGGTGCTCTCAGGAGCCTTGAACCAGGTTTCTGTCACAGCACAGACATCGATGTTCTCCATATTGAGAAGGGCCTCGAGTGCGTGCATCTTGAGATTGAGACTTCTGGCATTGAGCAGCATTACCCTTATTTTTTTTTCCTTTTTGGTGTTCTAGGGTGGTAGGTTTAGAATTTGAGCCTTGCCTAAAAAAGGCACTATGGGGTGGCAAGAGCCTTTGCCAATATCCGGAAGCCCAGGGTGACAGGTGCAAGCCGTCCCTTGCGGCAGCGTGGCTTGTCCAGCATGTCATCCCAGGCAGACAGACATTGGATCCCTTTGAATGACACCAGAATTTAAGCCAATTATTAAAGCTGATCATCTTATCACTGTATTGTGGCATCATTCTAGGTGAAGGTAGGATACTGCTCAAGGTCAGGGTCATACCTGCCTGGGCTACATAATCAGAGAGCTCCTCGATGTCCCTTTTCATGTAGTCCAAGGAGATACGTCTCAGGTCGTTGACACCAGCGTGGCAATGACTGAGTCGTACTTGTACCTGCTGTTGAGAGACCTGAGTGCTTGCGTTATGTGGCGGATTCTAGCGCCCGACAGGCAGCTTACTGTGACCTTCTCTTTACTCAGTCTGGTGAGCGGGACGTCAGTGTGTCTGACTATGGAATCACCAATGACAAGTGTGTCTGGCATTTTGTTTGGCCTTAAGGGCTGTGACTGTTTGACACTCTGACTGTGTGGTCTATGTGTTGCATGTGTTGGGTCGTGAGGTGGTAGTTGTTTGGGTGTCTGCTTTGGTGGCCTCTGCTGTTTTGGTAAATTTTTGATCAGAGCCTCCGAGTATGTCTTTGTGTGAGTATGTGTATGATTTGAAGTTGTGATGGTACCATGTGTGACTGGGTATGTATTGTGTGTGGTTACCTTCTCCTCCTGTCTGGTCTTGCCAGTCCTATGTTGAGAGAGCTCAGCCTCCAGTTTGGCCGTATAGTTGCATCTCTCGCATGTATTTGTGTTTTGTGGGAGAAGGAGAGGATTGTCTGTGTACATGAGGCAGTTGTAACATTGCCTCAATATTCCCAGGTTCACCAGTTGAGCTGGAGAGGACACTAGCAACTGATCCCTCGACATACTAGAAGTAGTAGATAAAGAGACTTTCAAAGGACTCTGGGGAAAGTGGGTTTTAGGCTGGTGGGGTACTATCTATAATAAGAGTGCTTTATCAAGGTGCAAGTACTGTAGGAGTAAGTGCTAGGCTTTACAGATAGAGAATAGTCTACTTGGGAATCAAGTAGAGATGAACTTTTCAGTTATAGGATATGCTGGTTAGATCAGCAGTACAGCTCGAGGAAGGTAGTTTTAAGGGAAAATTGGAAGAGTGGAATTTAGATGGCCCAAATAGTTTAACTTTGTTTAACCGCCGCTGCTCTTGTGTGCAACAGTGGTAACTCGGCTTAAATCGCCACGCTTAGCGTGTTTTATAGCAGGGGCTGAAGGGAGCTAGGAATTGGCCCAAAACAACCAATGGACTACTAGTTTCTGGCTGAAACTTCACCAAATCAGACAAAAAGGCGCTCAGTGCTTCCCACTCCCACTGGTAAGCAAAGAAACTTCCCTCCTTCCTAATAAGGCAATGGATCAGTAACAGGAACTAAAAACAAAGCCCAGGGATCAGCAACTCTGAAACTGGACTACTCTAGTTCAGTAAGGCGGAAAACAAGAGATTTTTTTGTTTTATTACAGAGACAAGGAAAAACAGACAGTAATGCTGTAAATCGGCTAGCGACTTTAGTGTGTAGCCTACAGAAACAATTTGCAACAATTAGTAACTTAAAGTGCAATAAACAGTGTAAAATGCAGAAATCACTTAAAGTAGCAATAAACAGGCGAAATGCAGTCGCTAGCTTAAATAACAGTGGGAAAGCCACAAAAAATACTTATATCTGGTAGAAAGTCACTCTTTTAGCTCTCTGCTGCTTGGATCACTCTGCAGGCCACCACGAGGATCTGTGCTGAGTTGGTGCAAGCTAGAAAACGCGTGTTTAGCGTGTTTTATAGCAGGGGGCTGAAAGGAGCTAGGAATTGGCCCAAAACAACCAATGGACTACTACTTTCTGGCTGAAACTTCACCAAATCGGACAGAAAGGCTGCTCAGTGCTTCCCACTCCCACTGGTAAGCAAAGAAACTTCCCTCCTCCCTAATAAGGCAATGGATCAGTAACAGGAACTAAAAACAAAGCCCAGGGATCAGCAACTCTGAAACTGGACTACTCTAGTTCAGTAAGGCAGGAAAACAAGAGATTTTTTTTTTGTTTTATTACAGAGACAAGGAAAAAACAGACAATAAATGCTATAAATGCTGTAAATCGGCTAGCGCACTTTAGTGTGGAGCCTACAGAAACAATTTGCAACAATTAGTAACTTAAAGTGCAATAAACAGTGTAAAATGCAGAAATCACTTAAAGTAGCAGTAAAACAGGCGAAATGCAGTCGCTAGCTTAAATAACAGTGGGAAAGCCACAAAAAATACTTATATCTGGTAGAAAGTCACTCTTTTAGCTCACATGGAAGTGCTTAATTCGTGTAATAAAACAGTTGTGAACTCTTTCTGGTCATTTTCAGTTTGGATTCCAGCAGTTACTTCAGTGTTTTTTGTCGTTTGTGTTGCTTGGGATCTTTATAAATTAAACTAACAGCACAAAAATGAAAGGAACTCAGCCACAAAAGACACGTCCAAGAAAAAGTTTTTAAAAAGTGTGCATTAACCACTTTCATTCTTTTCTACAGAAAGTGCTTAATACACATTTTTTAAAACGTTTTCTTGAACGTGTCTTTTGTGGCTAAGTTCCTTTCGGTTTTGAGTGCTGTTGGTTTAATTTTTTCAAGTGGTGTAATCTTTAGGAAGTCATAAATAACATCTTTATCGCCTAGGCCCAATAATTTAATTTCCTTACTTTTTCTCAGTCAGGTGGATTGAGATTAACCACTACTCTTCCAGTATCCCCTGTTACAATATATATATTTAAACAATTACAATAATGCATGCACATTTCTTTTCTGCCCAGCAGAGCACACTGTTGATACTTTTTAGCAGAAGCAGCTTTACAAATACATTTTTCAACACAGACATCTATACAAATCAGTTTGATATACAAATGTCATATAATACTTTACAAAATTCCAGTTACCTCTGCTGATATGTTACACATCCAGTTCCCTACTTCTCTAAACATAGCTGGCAATACCTCACATCATCATGTCTTCCCCCTTTGAAGACTCAAGTAACCCATACCCTGTCTTGAGAACCCATCTGGATTGGCATTGATGGCTCCACTACAGTGCTGCACAGTCATGTAGCATGCCTGCAACCCTGGGCTCTACCATAGTAACTTGGCATCTTGATGGCTGGCTCACTCTAGCCATAGATCCCCCTCAGACTTCTCCTGCCTCCTACGGCAATACTTAACACAACGGCCTCCCTATCATGGTAAGGTTTCATCATGTAAACATGGTACAATCTGTGCCCCTGCCTAGCAGTTCTACTATGCAGTTAACATCACTGACCTTCCTTATCACATTGAAGGGTCCCATCCAAGCTGCCTGGAGCTTATTGTGTCCGACAGGATTGAGAACCATCACCTGCTGTCCCACATCATACTCTCGGGTTCAAGTATTCCTATCATACTAGATCTTTTTCTTGCTGTTGGGTTCCTGCCAGGTTCTCTTGGGCCAAGCCCATGAGCTCATGTCCTAAACCTCAGGGCAAGGCTTTTGCCACAACAGACTCGTGGGATTCACACTCATCCTCTCACTCATCATGAATCAAATCTAAAGGTCCCCTCACCCTATGCCCATACAGCAACTCAAAGGCTGAAAAACCTGTGGATTCCTGGGCTACCTCTCTGTAAGCAAACATTATATGGTGCAAATATTTGTGCCACTCTCTCTACTGGTCTGCAAATGCCCATAACATCGTCTTTAGTGTAGAGGCGGTGGTCTTGGGTCCATATTAAAAAATTGAAGAGGTGTTTCAGCGAACACCTCTTGGTCAACACATTTCCCAGGGAAAGAAATCGCTGTTTTGAGCATTCGCGCTATAGTGCATTCGCTCATTAAGTGTCAACCAAGAGGTGTTCAATGAAACACCTCTTCGGTCTTTTAATATAGACCCATGGTCTTTAGGTGCTTCACCACACAGTGTTTCCACAGACAAGCCAGCAGGCCTGACATGAAATTGGCAGCTCTGTCAGTCAGCATTTCTTTTGGGAAACCTACCCTGCTGAAAATCTGTAACAAAGCATTTGCCACCTTCTCTGTCTTAATGGAAAACAGAGCCACTACCTCAGGGTATCTAGTAGCATAATTTACTAACAGGATATGCTTCTTCCTAGTGGAACTTGGGGTACTCAGAGGCCCCACAATATCCATAGCTATCCGCTGAAATGGCTCGATCACAGACAAGGCATTAAAGGAGCTTTGATCTGGTCTCCTGACTTGCCAACTTTTTGATACTGTTCGCAGGTCCTGCAGTACCTTGTTACATCCCTTGAAATCCCAGGCCAATAAAAGGTCTGCATAATATGTCTCTTGGTACACTTTATGCCAATATGACCTGCAAAAGGCATGTGATGGGCTATGGACAGAACTGGCAGATGGCAGGCTCTGGACACTACCAGCTGCTGTATTACCTCACCATCTAGCCTCATCTCAGGGGTCCACTCTCTATACAGTAACCCTTTGTTTCAGTATACAGATTCCCTATTTCCTTGAGAATTAGGTGCCTCCTTAAGTCCCTCCCTCAAGCCTTGTAATGTAGAGTCTGAGAGCTGAGCTTGTCTCAGCTCTACTTTTGTGACTCTACTCTTCCCAGCTCCCCTTCCACAGGAAATCTGGTATTCTCTGAGAGTGGTGCCTCATTGTCAGCCTCAGGTACTACCACTCACCTCTGCCCTTCCAGACACTCTGTCCAAGGTAATATCAGTACCTATTAGCAGCTGTGGCTCACCTTCAGGCTCACTTCTACAGGGCAGCTTCCTCCCTTAAATATTCACCTCACCACCTCTGGCTTCAGTTGTGGTGTCTGTCTGGGTCTCACCTTGGCTACCTGACCCACATTTCTGTCTCCAAGCTGGACTGCAAGTAACTGCATGCACACAAGGTACTGCATTATCAGAATCATTCCTTATCAGGACATCTGCAGGGATATCCTCAAAACACACCTACTTGCTTGCTTCCTAGCCACCCTCCCAGTGAAGGTGAACACTAGCCAAAGATATCTGGAATGGGGTCCCCTCCTAAAACTCTGACTGGGGTGGACTACCCAAGCAAGTACTGCTCCTTTTAACCACCGAAGACTTCACAATGGTTATGTCAGAGGCTGTCTCTCTCTCTGCAGTGGCCTGTTTTTTGTCCACCAAGGATGTAACCTCTTGTAATAGTTTGGTATTCCTGTTGTCTCCAGACAACTTACCAATGACATACTGTTATTCTCACTTGCTGGCTCCCTGACCTTTTGTTCCCCACTTTGCCACTGTGGACATCTATATAACACACGGCCCCACTAGTTACATTAAAGCATTTAAACCCTTGATCATGGCCATGTACCTGAACTAGTGGCTTCGGCTGTTACTGGGAAACTTTATTGGGGTGGTTTAGGCTGTCTATCATGGGTTCCCTTATATCCATGTGCAGCGCTGCCCTGCTTGCTACATATAGATCCATTTTTTCCCCAGCTCATCTGCGGAGTTGCATTCTTGGTCTGCCAAGCAGATTCTCATGCCCTTAGGCAAAGTGCTAAGGGCTTGTTCCCTCACCAAAAAGTCTGCCAGCCCTTCAAAAGTGGTGCCTTGACACACACTCACCCACCTACGAAAATAAACGCTTAGCTCAGTAATATAAAAACAAGCACTTTCATCTGCCTTGCTTATATGCTCACAAAAAAAATTCTGTAAGCTGCAAGTGCTAACTTAAAACATTCAAGTAAACATTAAGCAATCAATATCAGACAATTTGGAAGCAGAAGTTACAGATTTACCATGGAGTAAGGGGGTCAGGAATGATACCCAGAGCCCTCAACATTATACTGTTTACATACTCTTTCAACGATAAGAGTAAAACTATCAAAATGATCACCCTCTGTAAATTGTTGAAGAAATTTACTGACCTTTATTGCTTCTGGGGTTCAGGTATTCCCTTCCCTGTTATCTCCATTACCCTGTTGAACAGTCAGCATCTCCCTCTCATGTTGATGCTGCTTCTCCTTTTCTTTGTCCTCCAAACACCACAGTTTTTCTTTTCTTTAGCTTCCAAATAACAGTTTCTCATTTTCTTCAGCATCCAAATATCACAGTCTCTCTGCTGATTCTAGTTCCAAATATTTGGCCTCCAGTTCAAGTCTCTAACTCCTGATTTGTCCTCTGAGGAAAAGTTGAACTGTCCTGTTTCTGAAGGCTGCAAATTCCCATCACGAGACTGATTATCCTACTGGTTACTGGTATGAGCTGTGACTAAGGCTGAAATCATTTTCTCTTTAGTCAGGTTGGCATGCACCAGCCATTTGGCTTCACACACCTTGGCTAACTAGTTGTTTGTTGGCTTGCCATAATTCTCTGCTGACATCGTTGCCTGCTTTCCTGACTAAACTAACAAAAAAGTAAATAAGATTATTGTGAAATTAAACTCTGAACGTTTACCTTGTGGCTGCTTGAGATTACCCCCACCTTCAGTGAAAAATGCTTACAGGCTACAAAAGTTCAATTAATATCTTCCCACTGTCAGCAATATGTGACGTCCCCTCTCTGAGCCAGTAATCAAGGAGCCTAAATCCTCACCATTGAAAGTGGAGAGGGACCTTCACTTGGAATACAAATGGATACATTCAGTATTTGCAGATGCAGACATCTCTGCATCAAGCACAATTTCCCTTAAGTGCACACAGAGCACACACAGCTCTGGGTCCTGGTTTCTCTCTCTGTTTCTCCCCAGGTCCCCAAGTAAGGTTCCCCACTGGCACAGCTGCAGAGTTAGGGCCTCAGCTGAGTGTCCAAGTCAAGTCCTCCAGCACCCTCTCTCTGAAACCAGTGCTTTGTGTCCCTGCTCCAAGTAGCTGCTACACACATACAGTGAGATTTGATTTTCTCACACACATACTGTGAGATTTGATTTTCCCACACACACTGAGATTTGATTTTCATATACACACACACCCATCTAGGAAAGGCTGGCACAGATTTACTAGCTATGCTCCCCTTCTGCCCAGACTATAAGGGAGCTACAATGCCACCAGACAGTACTAAGTCAGCTAGTCTAAGGCTTTTACAAGAGTACCCAATTATACTGAGTGAAATTAATATCAATACAAAAGGTAATGTTGACCAAACAGCCAGGCTTCAGGAGTGGCCACAGTGTCACCAATAAGTGCTCTCAAAGATTAAAATATTCTCTATAAAGGACCAGCCACAATGAAACATTTAAATATATTTAATTGTTGTTGTTGTTTGTCTTTCGGCTTTTCCTGGTTAGGGGTCGCCACAGCAGAACCCCGGTCTGCTAATGATTGGCAGTTGTTTTTTTTATGGTGTTGAGTTGCCAGCCCGATGCCCAACCTTCAATGAAGGCATGCCCATTCAACATAAACAATAAAAGAACATGAAAATAAGAAATATCTATTTACAGTAAACACCAGAGTTTCAATCACAGGAAATATTAAAAATAACACAGGTGGACAGGTTCACACAGTTACAGAAAAACAATACTTAACTATTCTCACTATATTTTCCTGACTGATCTAAAGAAAAATATTCCCTGGTCACTTACTGGAGCAAGGCAAGATGAAGTAGGTGAGAGATCCTTCTTTGTCAGGTTACAAGAACAGACTGCCTTGAGACGTCTGTTTAACCTAATATTAAAACATTAGTTCTGTACAGAATGATATCACATACATCTGTTCATCTGACTTCTGATTCTCATGCAACCCCCCATTGCTAAAAACTGCCAGGATTTAGCACCTACATGTCAATAATACACACACAAGGGCATTGCTCACTTTTACTATGGAATGCTTTAAAGTTACTTAAATAAGCTATGTTGGACCAATAGCAACCAATATTTGTCCCAAGCATGTACCAAAATCTGCCTATTTGCTTTGCATATAAATAACAGAACCTTTACTGATCCCACCAAACTGTATATATATATATATATATATATATATATATATATATATATATATATATGTAAGAGAAAAAGGAAGATATGTCCTCTGTATTGTTCTTAGAAGATAAATAATATTTTTATTAAATGTACTGAATATCCTTATTTCCCTACCTCAGACTATAAGATTTCTCCCTCAATCCCCAGGCTTCCATCCAAGTTATGCAACCATTTTTAGAAATTAGACTACATTTGAAGATTTTTCATATGACCAAGAGAAGACTTTCTTCAAAGATGTGATATATGTAAATTATGAGATTGATCAGGTCAAACTGGGCTACAAATCTTCCAAGACTTTACAAAATTACTTGTCAGCATCCTAATTATTAGCACAATGCCTCAAAAAAGTATAAAAAAGGCTGTACAGAGCTCAACCTGAGACATTAATGACAGCATTGCAGATACTTCTAAATTCTCAAGTTTATCTTCTCTTCAAGCAAAGAAGGCTATACCATTAGCCATTTTACTCTTCAACAAGAAACTGAAGATTTAACAAAGGAAAGCATGCTGCATTTATTGATGTTATGGATAAGCCCATGGTTAATAGATCTATCATTTTTTTGGTCTGTCCCTTGCTGGAGAATGAATGTCAGAAATGTATTTGATAACTGCCCCTAGTTTGCAATCAGCAAAAGTGGTTAGCCAAAGTCCCTTGATATAAGTTTTTTTGTCACAGAAATATATATACCAAAGAGGAGGGGACCCAGGAGAGAGGCTCAAGACATCAATGTTGAGATTTTCTGTCTAGAACAGATATCTCCATTCATAACTGTACAGGTTCTACCAGACAGCCAATTACCAATTCATCTAAGCTAAGCTATGGGTTAATGTTGAGTTGGGAGAGTTAGTCAATAATCCCAACATGGAGGATAGAGGCAAAGGCCTTGGCAAGGTCTAGATAAGCAATATGAACTGTATGCCTCTTATCCATGAGTCAATCAGATTAATTAGGCATGATCTGCCTTTTACAAAGTTGAACTGATGTGTATCCAGGTGTATATAATGTCACCTATATATCCCTGTTTATTAATTAAACTATAAAACATTCCAAAATCTTGCAAATAATGCAAGTGAGACAAATAGGCCTGAAATTTCGAGGCTCATTACAGGGACCAACTTTATGTTTAAGGGCACCGCAACTAACATGGTCAACGATACAGGGACATAACCAGTGATAACTTCAGATTGAAGAGTTGATGGAAGGGTTTTGCTAAATGGTACTTTATACTTCAACAAGAATTCAGTGATATTGCCAAGACCAATGGAAGTAGTGTTTTTAATTTTGAAAAGTCCTGGGAACAGTTGTCGCAACATATCATAGTGATTAGTAGTCTCATGTTTAGGCATTTCTAATCTTTGTAATAACTTCTCAGTCCACAGGTCATCTTTCTCTGCCCTTTCTATATTCTGGTAAAGTTTTTCATGATACCTTCAGTTTTGCTGGACATATCCCTAGCCCCACTGTTTTATCATTAAGCAGAAAAATAAATTTTTTATCTTGTTTCCTCTGTCTAAAAGCCAGGAACATCAATGTTCCTGGGATACTGTCAAAATACAGACCCCTACTTGCTTCTTATAGGAGCTGAAAGTTTTATTGAAAGTAACCATCAGTCTCTTAACTTTATTCTCTCTAACTGTCCTCCCATAGCCGGCCTTAGGCATAGGCCAACTAGGTGGCCGCCTAGGGCACTGCTCTAGCAGGGGAGCTTTTCCAGTATTTGGTGTAGGTAGACTAGGATGGGGGCACCAGGTGGTTTGGAGGGAGCGCCATGGAGCCCTTTGGCCTAGGGCACCAGTTGGCCTAAGGCCATTCCTGTGTCCTTCTAAATTGCTCCCTCTCTAACGTAAGTTGGAAACTCCAATGCTTTTTTACAGGCTTCTCTATGCTTGCCTTCAACTTTAAAACTACTAGGTCATGATCTGACCATAGCAAAGGGCATAGGTGTTGTTTCATCAGCCTTTACACATTCTTTTCTGACCAGGATCAGTATCTGGGTAGAGATTACATAAATCCTCTGACAACTTTTCCACTTTCATCACTATGTAAGTTTCTACCATTCCTATAAGCTTATTGTAGTTTTCCAAAAACACCAACTGCTGTAAAATGGTTGAAGCAAAGCTTGCTTTGGCCTTGGTCCAGGTTCTAAAGCTTGACAGAGGTGTGGTTAGATGACTAAGTTGTTGATTCTATAATTGCTTATGTTAAGACTCCTCCTTAGGAAAGCTATGGTGGCAGCCATAGCTCTAACAGAGTGGGCAGTGACTGAAACAGTATTTTGCTTCCCATGGTGCAGATACCAAAAAGCTCTTCCATTAGCAATCTATTTACAGAATTGCTGTGGTGCAGGTAAACAAGCTCTTCAGTTAACAATCCATTTAGAAATAGTCTGTTTAGAGGTTCTCCTTTTCCCTTTGCAAAAGCAAAAAAGCTGCTCTGACCTTCTTTCTAATTTTGTTCGGACCACCTAAAATCTGAGCGGTCTCTGCACATCAACAGAATGGAAAATTCTCACCTCTGTTTTGGAATGGAATAAAACTAGTACGTATATTGTCTAATTTAGGGAAACCTCTGTCACTACTTTTGAAAGTAGGGTTAGTTCTTAGAGTGACCGTATTCTTATTAAAGAGGAAGGAAATCATATTGCATGCAAGGGGGTCTAACTCAGCGATTCATCTACCCAAAGTCAAGGCTACAAAGAAAGGCAGGTATCTATATTAGCATCTTGACTGGGGCAGAAGTCACAGGTTCAAAGTGTTGGAAGGTTAGTTTTTGTAGCACAAAAGTAAGACGAACATGCAGGAGGATTTAATGGTAAGAAAGGCAAATATGGTCAAAGCATATGCCTTGATAGATTCATAAGATAAAACCTGTTCTGAAAAAGTTGGACAGGTAACAGAGGACCACCAACAATGGGACAGCCTCTTCCACTTAGCTACATATGATTTTGTAGTGATGGGCTTTATGGCCTGCCTTAATGTGTGTGCAGTGTCATAAGAAAATATATGTCTAGAAGAGAGGAGTACTAGATCACTATCCTGCCAGTTTCAAGTTCTTCAGGTTGGGGTGCATGACAAACCTTTGTACTGTGATAGAAGGTCCAAACCTCTGTACTGTGATAGAAGGTCTACATATTGGGACAGCACCAATGGGTTCCCTCTGTCCAGCCTTGGCAGGAGGGAGTACCAATGCTATCTGAACCAGAAGAGAACTATTAAAATCATCTTTGGTCATCCTCCCTGATCTTCTGCAATACTCTGTGGATGAGGGTAGGGGAAGGGAAGAAAAGAAAGACAAGAAATATACAGCAGTAGGTTTTTACAAGGAAAGGAGAATGCGTCTGCCACCTACAGTCCCTTCTATGTGCTCCTGGTGTAGGCCTTCCTAAATCATTTGTTTTCTAGGAAAGCTATGTTTATTTCTGTCACAGTCCATTTGTGGACCAAAATAAAGAATGACTTCTCTTTCAACATCCATTTGTTGGGAGACCAGAAGGACCTGCTTTGTCTGCCAGTGTTACCTGCTTTGGAATGTATAGGGCTATTAGGGTTTGCCTGGATTTTTGTGTCATCTCCCATACCTACATGATTAGTCTGTAAAGTAGGCAAGAGTGAGTATTGCTTTGCTTGATTATGTACCACAGGGCTGAGATATTATCTGTTCATATCCTCAGGGGGAGCTGGTTGCCACATGTTACTGAAAGCGTAAGTGGCTAGAACCAATGTCATCATTATCTTTATGCTTATGTGCCTCTAGTATGTCACCTTTTCTAAACTTCTCTGAACCTTTAGGTCCCCTGAGTGGGCACCCCAAGAAGTGTCCAGTTTGTCTGTTGTTGGCATGAAACCCAGGTTGCATTCTGAATGGGACTCCTTTGTGGAGACGTATATTCTTTGTCTATCATAAAAGCCCTTTCTATATTCAAGGGAATAGTGGGATGTTTTTAGGAAGAAGAGCAGCTGACACCACCACTTCCTTGGGTATCACTGGTGCTTCCTTGTGTAAAAATCTGGCAAGGGGAATGAGCAAAGTTCAGAAAGCCATGCAATCTAGCAGTCTGAGCAACTCTCTGGCAGATTTGTTGCACAGATTGTCAGTCTTGCTGAAATACTGCGACAGGAACAGGTTTAGACTTGTTGAAGAAAAACACCTGGCTCTGTGGAGTTCAGTTCTGCTCCCAGGAAGGTAAGCAAGAGCCAGAATTTCAATGGGCTTTCATGAGGTTTAGGAACAAGCCTAACCTCTGGAAGCAGTCCGGGCAGGGGGTTGGATAGTTGTCTGGGTCTCAAAACAGGAAGGAACCAGTTCACACAATTTAGGAAAGGATAGAATTTATTCTGCAGAAGACAATAAGATGATCACTGAAGTTAGGCACTTTGTACAGGCTCTGACCACTTGTAGGCAAGCCAAAAGGCAGAGTTGAAAAATCCCATGCCTTAAATTGCAGAAACTGTGCATCTCTGAAGTATGGAATGTGGAAGTAGGCATCTTTCTAATCTGGAGTTATCATAAGGTCTCCTGTGAACATGAAAAGTAGCACTTCTGGTAACGTCAGTATTTTGAACTTTGGTACTGGTAAGAATTTGTTCAGCCTTGTTAACTCGATACCAGGGAGACAATAACCTTATTGTCTTAGGATAATGAAAAGTCTGTAGCAAAATGGCATTCTTGTCTCTCTTTCTGCATCACTTCTATTGATTCCAGTTCTGGAGACTTTCCATGTGTAGCTATATTGGATACTGGAGAAATACCCTGAAAACTGGGAGTTTTTGAAACTGTACCCACTTATCTTGGGTATGTTTCTTCCACCTGATTTGATAAGGGCACAGTCTTTCTCCTATTTTTACTAGTGGCCAGGCTGCAAACTTCCTGGGGGAAGATGCAGTGAAACAAAACAGTCATAGCTCCCCATTGTAGGAACCTTTCATCTGAGACCTCAAAGGTGAACCTTTGGAGTGCTTTTCCACTGTTTTTTTTAATGGTTCCTTTTCTCTTTCTGAGAGTTTTCTTTGCTCTGCTAGGGAAGAAATACCCAGATTTTGCTTGGGTAGTTTCTAAAATATCTTGGTGTTACAGATTGAAAAGGGTCTGTTTCAGACTATCAGGTTTCCCCTTCCACTTCTGTTCTAGCTTTTTAATCACCTTTTCTGCCAAGGACCAAAAGAGAAGCTCTGCTAAGAAAAGGTTGGCTCCTAACCCAGGAACACCTCCTTACTACTGTCCTATGTGCTGCACCATGTAGGACAGTAGTAACCAGGTATGCTTCCTTACTACTGTCCTGTAGGGGAGCATCATATAGTAAGGTAATAACCAGGCACACCTCCTTACTACTGTCTTGTAGGGAGCATCATATAGGACAGTAGTAAGGAGGTGTTCCTGGGTTAGGACCTAACCTTTTCTTAGCAGAGCTTCTCGTTTGGTCCTTGGCACACCTCCTTACTACTCTCCTGTGGGGAGCATCATTGTAGGACAGTAGTAACTAGGCACAACTCCTTACTACTGTCTTGTAGGGAGCATCATGTAGGACAGCAGTAATCAGGCATACCTCCTTACTAAAGTCCTGTAGGGCTCATCATGTAAGACAGTAGTAACCAGGCACACCTTACTATTGTCCTGTGGGGAGCATCATTGCAGGACAGTAGTAACCAGAAGCACCTCCTTACTACTGTCCTGTGGGGAGCATCATTGTAGGACAGTAGTAACCAGAAGCACCTCCTTACTACTGTCCTATATGATGCAACATGTAGGACAGTAGTAACCAGGCACACCCCCATAGTATGGTTTTGTAGGGTGCATCATGTAGGGCAGGAGTAACCAGGTACACCTACTGTCATGTAGGGAGCACCATGTAGGGCAGCAGTAACTAGGCATACCTACTTACTACTGTCTTTTAGGATGCATCATGTAGGACAGTAGTAACCAGGCATGCCCCCTTACTATGGTCTTGTAGGATGAATCATGTAGGGCAGTAGTAACCAGACACACCTCTTTGCTACAGTCTTGTAGGGTGCATCATGTAGGACAGTAGTAACCATGTACACCTCCTTACTACTGTCATGTAAGGCACATCATGTAGGACAGTAGTAACCAGGCACACCCCCATAGTATGGTTTTGTAGGGTGCATCATGTAGGGCAGGAGTAACCAGGTACACCTACTGTCATGTAGGGAGCACCATGTAGGGCAGTAGTAACTAGGCATACCTACTTACTACTGTCTTTTAGGATGCATCATGTAGGACAGTAGTAACCAGGCACACCCCCATAGTATGGTTTTGTAGGGTGCATCATGTAGGGCAGGAGTAACCAGATCCACCTACTGTCATGTAGGGAGCACCATGTAGGGCAGTAGTAACTAGGCATACCTACTTACTACTGTCTTTTAGGATGCATCATGTAGGACAGTAGTAACCAGGCATGCCCCCTTACTATGGTCTTGTAGGATGAATCATGTAGGGCAGTAGTAACCAGACACACCTCTTTGCTACAGTCGTGTAGGGTGCATCATGTAGGACAGTAGTAACCAGGTACACCTCCTTACTACTGTCATGTAAGGCACATCATGTAGGACAGTAGTAACCAGGCATGCCCCCTTACTATGGTCTTGTAGGATGAATCATGTAGGGCAGTAGTAACCAGACACACCTCTTTGCTACAGTCTTGTAGGGTGCATCATGTAGGACAGTAGTAACCAGGTACACCTCCTTACTACTTTCATGTAAGGCACATCATGTAGGACAGTAGTAACCAGGCACACCCCCTTACTATGGTCCTGTAGGGTGAAGCATGTAGGACAGTAGTAACCAGACACACCTCCTTGCTACTGTCATGTAGGGAGCACCATGTAGGACAGTAGTAACAAGGCACATCTCCTTACTTTTGTCCTACATGATGCACCATGTGCGCCATAGTCGTACTTAACAGAATGCCTAGCAATCTGGAAACTAGGTTCTGCAAGTGCAGAAATTTCTTTTTAAGGGTGATATCCTGAATCCCCTCTGCCTTATGATTCAGTTGTTCATGGATGGATTCCTAGTACTGGAGACTGTAGAATGGCAGTTAAAAGCCCTAATGGCTCAAGTAGCTGAGGTATACATTTTCTTATGAAATATGATTTCTAATCAAGTCCACCAAGAATACTACTCAGTCTGTTATTTGGTAAGTGGTTTCTGGATGCAGCTCTCTGCACAAACTCTGACGTCCAGTAGAGGGATGCTTTCATTC
This sequence comes from Protopterus annectens, assembly GCF_019279795.1. Lineage (NCBI taxonomy): Eukaryota > Metazoa > Chordata > Ceratodontiformes > Protopteridae > Protopterus > Protopterus annectens. The sequence continues at coordinate 269,078,305 of NC_056726.1, read as the reverse complement.
TATAAAGGGTGTCACGAAAGGACAGGTATTCATGTGGTAAGGCTGATAACATGGTGTCTTTAGGCCCTAAGTCAATGATAAAAGCAATGTAGAGTTGAGCCACATAGGTTAGTTCCTCTGCTTCAGTTAGTGCAATCCAATTTCTCTCAAGAAGTAGGCTCCTTTTTAGCAGAGGGAATTCCAGAATCTTTTTCAAATGCTGGCTGTCTGGATTTCATAAAATGTATGAAATTCTGAGCTAGTTTGAAAAAGTCCTGTGAAGTCATCTGGGTATATTGGACTTAAGATGTGGACAGCAGAGGCAAGAGTAAACTGACTGATGGATGCTTTAGCCTATAAAGTTTAGGTCTCCCCTTGGGAGTGGCATCAGTAGAGAAAGCCTCAGGTGGTCAACCATGATCTGCAGCAGGGCCCTGCAAAATCATCAACATCCCCCTTTTTTCCTCCTTCTACATGAGATTGAGGTGTCATGTCAACTTTCATCATCTCTCTTGATAAAATAGCACTTTCCTACCTACTTTGACAGTCATGCCCAACTGTTGCAGGTTTTCTCTCATACAACCCATCAGCCCCTTTGCTGCATTCCCTTGTTTCCTCTTGCATTCTTCCTATCTGTTCCAAAATCTTCTTCACCTGACTGTCTTTGCTTTTCTGCACATGTGCCCAAATCACCGTAATCTATTCTGTGACTTTTTCTGCAATTGCTTCCTGACACTCCATCTCAGGCCCTTCATCTCTATCACCTCTAGCTTCCTCAACTGTTCTTCCTTTACTGCTAAGGTTTCGGTAACATACAGTACTGGTCACATCACTATTTTGTACACCTTATTTATCAGCTTTGTTGGCATTTTTCTGTCATACACTATCTCAACACACTAAGTTGGCTGCAGCCACTCTGATTCTAGATTTGATCCCATCATTCAGACTTCCCTTCTCTTCAATCAACCCTCCAAGATACTTGAAGCTGTTAACCTGTTCCACTATTTTTCCTTACATCTCATTTCTCAGCTTATTTCATCTAATTGCTAACATTACAGATATCTTATCTCTACTCACTTTTGCACTCCATTCTCCTATTCCTTGCTGATGTTCTTGTTGAGAGTCTGCCCATAATGCCACATCATCTACATGCAACTTTGTTGATCTGTCCCCTCTGACTAGTTTGCTAATGTAGTCCATAACCAGTATTAACAGCAGTGAGCTCAGAGCTGAACCCCAATGCACTTGCACATCCCCTCCCACTTGGAAACCATTTTGTGAGTCCAAACACGGTTTGCACTTGAGTCACTGGGTCCTTGTATATAGCCTGCAGTAATTCTACCAGTGTTTCTGGGAATTTGAACCATCTCCAAACTGCCCTAATCAGCTTTATTGGGACCTTGTCATATGCAGTCTTTCCTCATCTCCAGCTTCTTCTTAAATATCTGTCTCACTGCAAACATTGGGTCACTTGGGCTGCATCCTGATCTCAGTCCAAAATACTGAAATCCCATCTTACTTTCTATTTTGTGTATTTGTTTATTAAGTTCCTGTTTCATTAAGATCTGAGGAATGACACCCTCAACTATGGTAGCCAGCACTCATGCTTAAGATGCTGGTGCCTAACTGATGACAGGTTGGCTTCAGCTTATGAGGATGTTGACTTGGTTGGTGGCATGTCAATCTCCCAATTGACCATGCCAGAAGTTGTGGTTGTATTAGTCATCAGATATTTGGGCTGGAAAAGCACCTGATTGCTATCCATGACTGAGACAAGGGCTGGCAGATGCTGAAACATTGTTATCAGCTTCCTGAGTACTCTTTTCCGTTGTACACTTCTTTTTAACTGGAAGTTCAGAGGTGGGACCAACAGATACCAATTCATACCACCTAGGACAACCATAAGACCTTTGCTGCAGGTACTTTTGTAATAGCCACAGGCTTCTGCAGGCAGGAAATTCAAAGAAAAAACTGCAACATTGAGTCTCATACCCATAACAAGGTGGACTAAGTTTTATTGACTGTGCATTAATGTGATCTGCAAAGCATGATGCATAGATTAATATAGGGCTTACCAATTCTAATAAAATGTTTAACTGTCCAAGAGAACAGCATTATGATTTACTACATTAAGGTGCGAAACTAAGGAAATCCAATACTTATATGACGGTTGATCTTCACAGGCTAAATTTAACATTCAGATCTGCTGTATCATGCCAAAGGGGCTCACCAGCTAATATTACATGACATTGGAGGAATGAGATTGGACCATAAACAATGAAGATTCCCCAAGTATGACACCAGGGAACAAGTGGACTAAATCCATATTAACTGAAAGTTTAAACAACATTTCACTACGCCACTAACTAACCCTTTCTCAATATGTCTCCACGATGTATAAGTATAGTTGTTAACTTAAGAATAGCCACACTTGAGGCCTTACCCTTTTTGCTACCAGATGACCTGCTCCTGTGCCAATCCTGGCTGAAGTTGTACACTATACTTCACTCACCCCTTCAACCTAAATCACACTTCACAACCCTCTCCAGCCTGCTATGTCACCTTTTATTTTCCCCACTACCTTACCTTATTTAATTCATCTCTGCAGACCATTCCTCTACCCCTTTCCTCTCTACTCATCTAAGCTACCTGAAGACACCCTACCCTGCACTCTTATAATCTCTCTCTATCCTTCTTCCTTCTATAACCATAATATGAACACCATCTCTCATACTAAGACATCACTCAGTTTCACCTCACGGTCTCTAATCATGTAATTGCCGATATCTTTTTAAATATCTTATTAGAA